>NC_086444.1:1085595798-1085895798 GCF_028390025.1 Pseudophryne corroboree
GAAAAATATCATAACAGTATATACACACATACTGGTGTTATACTACGACCAGCAATCGCCTCAGCCTGGATGTGCAGCGCTGAGGGGGCTTGGTCGGATTTCCTGACTGAAAATTTTGATACCCTTGACAGGGACAGGATTTTATGGTCTATAGAGCATTTTAGGGATGCATTTCTATATATGTGTGATGCGCAGAGGCATATTTGCATTCTGGCATCAAAGAGTAAATGTGATGTACATATCTGCCAGACGAAGACACGACAGTGGTCAGGTGAGGCAGATTCCAGACGGCATATGGAAGTATTGCCGTATAAAGGGGCGGTCCATTGGACCTGGTGGCCATGGCAACAGCTGAAAAATCCACCTTTTGTTACCCCGAGTCACATATTGGCAGAAAAGGACACAGTCTTTTCAGTCTCAGTCCTTTCGTCCCCATACGGGCAGGCGGGCGAAGGCCAGTCATATCTGCCCAGGGGGAGAGGAAAGGGAAGAAGACTGCAGCAAGCAGCTCATTCCCAGGAACAGAAGCTCCTCACGGCTTCTGCCAAGTCCGCAGCATAACGCTGGGGCCGTACAAGCGGACTCAGGTGCGGTAGGGGGTCATCTCAAGAGTTTCAGCAACACTCGCAAGGGAACTCCGGGATCCTACATGTAATATCCCAGGTGTACATTGGAAATTCGAGACGTCTCCCCCTCACACAATTCACAGGCTGTATTCCCAGCAGGTGATAATCAAAGTACCCTTCTTACAACAAGGAAGGGGGTAGTATTCCACACTATATTGTGGTACTGAAGCCAACCGGCTCGGTGAGATCTGAAATATTTGAACACTTACATACAAGCGTTCAAATCAAGATGGAGTCACTCGGAGCAGTGATAGCGAACCAGGAAGAAGGGGACGATATGATGTCACTGGATATCAGGGACGTTTACCTACAGGTCCAAATTTGCCCTTCTCACCAAGGGTACTTCAGGTTCCTGGTACAGAACTGTCACTATCAGTTCAGACGCTGCCGTTTGGATGGTCCACGGCGCCCCGGGTCTTTACCAAGGTAATGGCCGGAATGATGATTTTTCTTAAAAGAAACATGGACGCTTTCCTGATAAGGGCAAGGTCCAGAGAACAGTTGGAGGTCGGAGTAGCACTATCTTAAGTAGTTCTACGACAGCACGAGTGGATTCTAAATATTCCAAAATCGCAGCTTTTTCCGACGACACGTCTACTGTTCCTAGGGAAGATTCTGGACACAGTCCAGAAAAACGTGTTTCTCCCAGTGGAGAAAACCAGGGAGTTATCCGAGCTAATCGGGATCCTCCTAAAACCAGGAAAAGTGTCAGTGCATCATTGCACAAGAGTCCTGGTAAAAATGGTGGCTTATTACGAAGCAATTCCATTCGGCAGATTTCCCGCAAGAACTCTTCAGTGGGATCTGCTGGACAAATGGTCCGGATCGCATCCTCAGATGCATCAGCGGATAACCCTATATCCAAGGAAAAGGGTGTCTCTCCTGTGGTGATTACAGAGTGCTCATCTTCTAGAGGGCCGCAGATTCGGCATTCAGGATTGGATGCCGGTGACCACGGAGGCCAGCCTGAGAGGCTGGGGAACAGTCACACAGGGAAAAAATTTCCAGGGAAGTGTGATTAAGTCTGGAGAATTCTCTCCGCATAAATAAGCTTAGAGCAAATTTATAATGCTCTAAACTTAGCTAGACCTCTGCTTCAAGGTCAGCCGGTATTGATCCAGTGGGATAACATCACGGCAGTCGCCCACGTAAACAGAAGGGCGGCACAAGAAGCAGGAGGGCAGTGAAAACTGCAAGGATTTTTCGCTAGGCGGAAAATCATGTGATAGCACTGTCAGCAGTGTTCTTTCCGGGAGTGGACGACTGGGAAGCAGACTTCCTCAGCAGGCATGACCTCCACCCGGGAGAGTGGAAACTTCATAGGGAAGTTTTTCAACATGATTGTGGACCGTTGGCAAAGACCAAAGGTGGACATGATGGCGTCCCGCCCGAACAAAAACGGGACAGGTATTCCGCCAGGTCATGAGACCTTCAGGCGATAGCTGTGGATGTTCTGGTAACACCGTGGGTGTACCAGTCTGTGTATGTGTTCCCTCCTCTGTTTCTCATAACCAGGGTATTGAGAATTATAAGACATAGAGGAGTATGAACTATACTAGTGGCTCCGGATTGGCCAAGAGGGACTTGGTACCCGGAACTTCAAGAAATGCTCACAGAGGACTAAGGGCCTGGGGAGCTAAGAAGGGACTTGATTCAGCAAGTACCATGTCTATTCCAAGACTTACCGCGGCTGCGTTTGACGGCATGGCGGTTGAATGCCGGATCCGGAGGGGAAAAGGCATTCCATAAGAGGTCATACCTACCCTGGTCAAAGCCAGGAAGGAGGTGACCGCACAACGTCATCACCACATGTGGTGAAAATATGTTGCGTGGGTGAGGCCAGGAAGGCTCCACGACGGAAATTCAACTAGGTCGATTTCTACACTTCCTGAAAACAGGAGTGTTTTGGACCTCAAATTGGGGTTCATTAACATTTAAATTTCGGCCCTGTAGATTTTCTTCCAGAAAGAATTGACTTCAGTTCCTGAAGTCCAGATTGTAAAGGATGTATTGCATATACAGCTTTTTTGTGCCCCTAGGGGCACCGTGAGATCTCAACATAGTGTTGGGATTTCTTAAAATCATATTGGTTTGAACCGCTCAAATCTGTGGATTTGAAATATCTCACATGGAAAGTGACCATGCTGTTGACAAATATCTCACATGGGAAGTGACCATGTTGTTAGCCCTGGCCTCGGCCAGGCGATTGTCAGAATGGGCGGCTTTGTCTTACAAAAGCCCATATTAAAATTTTCCATTTGAACAGGACAGAACTGGGACTCGTCTCCAGTTTCTTCATGAAGGGGTGTCAGCGTTTTCACCTGAAACAACCTCTTGTGGTGCCTGCGGCTACTAGGGACTTGGAGGACTCCAAGTTACTAGACGTGGTCAGGGCCCTAAAAATATATATATATATATATATATATATATATATATATATATATATATATATATATATATATATATATATATATATAGTTAGGACGGCTGGAGTCAGAAAGTCTGACTTGCTGTTTATACTGTATACACCCAACAAGCTGGGTGCTCATGCTTCTAAGCAGTCTATTGCACGCTGGATTTGTAGTACAATTCAGCTTGCACATTCTGTGGCAGGCCTGCCACAGACGAAATATGTAGATGCCCATTCCACAAGGAAGGTGGGCTCATCCTGGGCGGCTGCCCGAGGAGTCTCGGCATTACAACTTTGCCGAGCAGCTACGTGGTCAGGGGAGAACACGTTTGTAAAATTTTACAAATTTTGATACTCTGGCTAAGGAGGACCTGGAGTTCTCTCATTCGGTGCTGCAGAGTCATCCGCACTCTCCCGCCCGTTTGGGAGCTTTGGTATAATCCCCATGGTCCTGACGGAGTCCCCAGCATCCACTAGGACGTTAGAGAAAATAAGAATTTACTTACCGATAATTCTATTTCTCGTAGTCCGTAGTGGATGCTGGGCGCCCATCCCAAGTGCGGATTGTCTGCAATGCTTGTACATAGTAATTGTTACAAAAATCGGGTTATTACTATTGTTGTGAGCCATCTTTTCGGAGGCTACTTCGTTTTGTTATCATACTGTTAACTGGGTTCAGATCACAAGTTGTACGGTGTGATTGGTGTGGCTGGTATGAGTCTTACCCGGGATTCAAGATCCTTCCTTATTGTGTACGCTCGTCCGGGCACAGTACCTAACTGAGGCTTGGAGGAGGGTCATAGGGGGAGGAGCCAGTACACACCATGTGACCTAAAAAGCTTTTTAGATGTGCCCTGTCTCCTGCGGAGCCCGCTATTCCCCATGGTCCTGACAGAGTCCCCAGCATCCACTACGGACTACAAGAAATAGAATTATCGGTAAGTAAATTCTTATTTTTTGGTGGTACTCGTATTATCAGAAATGTGTAAAACATTTTTCATTGCCTCAATCATGTAACGTGTGGCCCTACTGGAAGTCACATTTGTCTCTTCACCGTCGACACTGGAGTCAGTATCCGTGTCGGCGCCTATATCTGCCATCTGAGGTAACGGGCGCTTTAGAGCCCCTGACGGCCTATGAGACGTCTGGACAGGCACAAGCTGAGTAGCCGGCTGTCTCATGTCAACCACTGTCTTTTATACAGAGCTGACACTGTCACGTAATTCCTTCCAACAGTTCATCCACTCAGGTGTCGACCCCTTAGGGGGTGACATCACTGTTACAGGCAATCTGCTCCGTCTCCACATCATTTTTCTCCTCATACATGTCGACACAAACGTACCGACACACAGCACACACACAGGGAATGCTCTGATAGAGGACAGGACCCCACTAGCCCTTTGGGGAGACAGAGGGAGAGTTTGCCAGCACACACCAGAGCGCTATATATATATATACAGGGATAACCTTATATAAGTGTTTTTCCCCTTATAGCTGCTGTATTATTTAATACTGCGCGTAATTAGTGCCCCCCTCTCTTTTTTAACCCTTTCTGTAGTGTAGTGACTGCAGGGGAGAGCCAGGGAGCTTCCCTCCAACGGAGCTGTGAGGGAAAATGGCGCCAGTGTGCTGAGGAGATAGGCTCCGCCCCCTTCTCGGCGGCCTTATCTCCCGTTTTTCTGTGTATTCTGGCAGGGGTTAAATTCATCCATATAGCCCAGGAGCTATATGTGATGCATTTTTTTTGCCATCCAAGGTGTTTTTATTGCGTCTCAGGGCGCCCCCCCCCAGCGCCCTGCACCCTCAGTGACCGGAGTGTGAAGTGTGCTGAGAGCAATGGCGCACAGCTGCAGTGCTGTGCGCTACCTTGTTGAAGACAGGACGTCTTCTGCCGCCGATTTTCCGGACCTCTTCTGTCTTCTGGCTCTGTAAGGGGGCCGGCGGCGCGGCTCTGGGACCTATCCATGGCTGGGCCTGTGATCGGTCCCTCTGGAGCTAATGTCCAGTAGCCTAAGAAGCCCAATCCACTCTGCACGCAGGTGAGTTCGCTTCTTCTCCCCTTAGTCCCTCGATGCAGTGAGCCTGTTGCCAGCAGGACTCACTGAAAATAAAAAACCTAAACTTAAACTTTTCACTAAGCAGCTCAGGAGAGCCACCTAGTGTGCACCCTTCTCGTTCGGGCACAAAAATCTAACTGAGGCTTGGAGGAGGGTCATAGGGGGAGGAGCCAGTGCACACCAGGTAGTCTTAAAGCTTTTACTTTTGTGCCCAGTCTCCTGCGGAGCCGCTAATCCCCATGGTCCTTACGGAGTCCCCAGTATCCACTAGGACGTCAGAGAAATGCTGTTACTTTTTATGATGGTATGTCCCCATAACGAATGTCTGCATCATGACTGTCTAACTATCATATGGAACCCAAGCAAACTACAGAAGACTCATCATGAGAAAGGTCTTTTGTCATGGTGTCCATCTTCACCAACTATTTCATTTTAACTACAGAAAACTTGTAAAATGAACAAGTGAGAGGTGTGCTATATAAAGTGCACCATCACCCATAGCGTGTGTATGCAGCCAATTTTGGGGGCTGAATTAACATTCAGGAAGCCTATTAATTTACTAGGAGCATAGGACATCACTAAGACATGAGGCACAGCCTGTAACGCATGATGCAACAAGTACGCTTTAGTCATTAACAAGGTTGAATCTAAGATGATTTGTGTCATCTCTACCATATAAATAAATCCCCAAACAACAAGTAAAGATGAGGCTGCCTGTCACTGCATCTTACCTTAATCCACAACAAGGCAGAGTAATAAACCTGATAAAAGCCAGGAGAACTCTCAGTGGGAGCAACGTGAATACATAAAGGAAAGCATCCAGGCACAGGAAGAACCCAAAGATCATCAACTGGAAGACAAAAGGAGAAGCGATTACACATGAGAAATAGGTGCGCTCCTTCCTAAGCCTTATGGTGACGAAGAAAGTGAGGCCTCACAACAATTCACCCTTCATCAAGCACTTCAAAGTATAACACATGACCATTCAATGACAAGAACTATAAGCCTCTAGTTCATAAGTGTAGATTTTACAAAAGGTAGCAACATCTCATAATAATCCAGTACAGGTATAACGTTACTTGTGAGCTCAAACTATAATACCAGTATCCTCCGGTAAAGATCTGTCAAAACAGTGAAGGGGAGATTTAGCAAAGCTTGGAGACAGATGAAGTGGAGGGAGATAAAAGTACCAACCAACTTTTAATGTGGGCCATAAATCAGACCAACTTTCCTCCAATCACCCAACTGACCAACCTTCCAACTAATCTGTCCAACTAAAACACCGCCCCACACACCTAACCAACTTCTCTCTAAGGTGTGATGTCACAGAATTCGGCGGACAGTGCCTACGTACTTCTGCATGTCTACAATAAAGCTGCTGAAATACACGCAGCATCAATTATCTGATGTTAAGGTCTGGGGGAACGAAATATTAAGTACAAATAAAATAAGAATTTACTTACCGATAATTCTATTTCTCATAGTCCGTAGTGGATGCTGGGGACTCCGTAAGGACCATGGGGAATAGCGGCTCCGCAGGAGACTGGGCACATCTAAAGAAAGCTTTAGGACTATCTGGTGTGCACTGGCTCCTCCCCCCATGACCCTCCTCCAAGCCTCAGTTAGGATACTGTGCCCGGACGAGCGTACACAATAAGGAAGGATTTTGAATCTCGGGTAAGACTCATACCAGCCACACCAATCACACCGTATAACCTGTGATCTGAACCCAGTTAACAGCATGATAACAGAGGAGCCTCTGAAAGATGGCTCACAACAATAATAACCCGATTTTTGTAACAATAACTATGTACAAGTATTGCAGACAATCCGCACTTGGGATGGGCGCCCAGCATCCACTACGGACTATGAGAAATAGAATTATCGGTAAGTAAATTCTTATTTTCTCTAACGTCCTAAGTGGATGCTGGGGACTCCGTAAGGACCATGGGGATTATACCAAAGCTCCCAAACGGGCGGGAGAGTGCGGATGACTCTGCAGCACCAAATGAGAGAACTCCAGGTCCTCCTCAGCCAGGATATCAATTTTGTAGAATTTTACAAACGTATTTGCTCCTGACCAAGTAGCTGCTCGGCAAAGTTGTAAAGCCGAGACCCCTCGGGCAGCCGCCCAAGATGAGCCCACCTTCCTTGTGGAGTGGGCATTTACAGATTTTTGGCTGTGGCAGGCCTGCCACAGAATGTGCAAGCTGAATTGTACTACAAATCCAACGAGCAATAGTCTGCTTAGAAGCAGGAGCACCCAGCTTGTTGGGTGCACACAGGATAAACAGCGAGTCAGATTTCCTGACTCCAGCCGTCCTGGAAACATATATTTTCAGGGCACTGACAACGTCTAGCAACTTGGAGGCCTCCAAGTCCCTAGTAGCCGCAGGCACCACCAATAGGTTGGTTCAGGTGAGACGCTGAAACCACCTTGGGGAGAAACTGAGGACGAGTCCTCAATTCCGCCCTGTCCGAATGGAAAATCAGATAAGGGCTTTTTCAGGATAAAGCCGCCAATTCTGACACGCGCCTGGCCCAGGCCAGGGCCAACAGCATGACCACTTTCCATGTGAGATATTTTAACTCCACAGATTTAAGTGGTTCAAACCAATGTGACTTTTGGAACCCAAAACTACATTGAGATCCCAAAGTGCCACTGGAGGCACAAAAGGAGGCTGTATATGCAGTACCCCTTTTACAAACGTCTGAACTTCAGGGACTGAAGCTAGTTCTTTTTGGAAGAAAATTGACAGGGCCGAAATTTGAACCTTAATGGACCCCAATTTCAGGCCCATAGACACTCCTGTTTGCAGGAAATGTAGGAATCGACCCAGTTGAATTTCCTCCGTCGGGCCTTACTGGCCTCGCACCACGCAACATATTTTCGCCAATTGCGGTGATAATGTTTTTGCGGTTACATCCTTCCTGGCTTTGATCAGGATAGGGATGACTTCATCCGGAATGCCTTTTTTCCTTCAGGATCCGGCGTTCAACCGCCATGCCGTCAAACGCAGCCGCGGTAAGTCTTGGAACAGACAGGGTCCTTGCTGGAGCAGGTCCCTTCTTAGAGGTAGAGGCCACGGATCCTCCGTGAGCATCTCTTGAAGTTCCGGTTACCAAGTCCTTCTTGGCCAATCCGGAACCACGAATATAGTGCTTACTCCTCTCCATCTTATCAATCTCAGTACCTTGGGTATGAGAGGCAGAGGAGGGAACACATACCCTGACTGGTACACCCACGGTGTTACCAGAGCGTCTACAGCTTATTGCCTGAGGGTCCCTGGACCTGGCGCAATACCTGTCGAGTTTTTAATCATGTGGAAGACTTCTGGGTGAAGTCCCCACTCTCCCGGGTGGAGGTCGTGCTAAAGAAGTCTGCTTCCCAGTTGTCCACTACCGGAATGAATACTGCTGACAGTGCTATCACATGATTTTCCGCCCAGCGAAGAATCCTTGCAGCTTCTGCCATTGCCCTCCTGCTTCTTGTGCCACCCTGTCTGTTTACGTGGGTGACTGCCGTGATGTTGTCCGACTGGATCAACACCGGCTGACCTTGAAGCAGAGGTCTTGCTAAGCTTAGAGCATTGTAAATGTCCCTTAGCTTCAGGATATTTATGTGAAGTGATGTCTCCAGGCTTGACCATAAGCCCTGGATATTCCTTCCCTGTGTGACTGCTCCCCAGCCTCGCAGGCTGGCATCCGTGGTCACCAGGACCCAGTCCTGAATGCCTAATCTGCGGCCCTCTAGAAGATGAGCACTCTGCAACCACCACAGGAGGGACACCCTTGTCCTTGGTGACAGGGTTATCCGCTGATGCATCTGAAGATGCGATCCGGACCACTTGTCCAGCAGGTCCCACTGGAAAGTTCTTGCGTGGAATCTGCCGAATGTGATTGCTTCGTAGGAAGCCACCATTTTACCCAGAACCCTTGTGCATTAATGCACTGAGACTTGGCTCGGTTTTAGGAGGTTCCTGACTAGCTCGGATAACTCCCTGGCTTTCTCCTCCGGGAGAAACACCTTTTTCTGGACTGTGTCCAGGATCACCCCTAGGAACAGAAGACACGTCGTCGGAACCAGGTGCGATTTTGGAATATTGAGAATCCAATCGTGCTGCCGCAACACTACCTGAGATAGTGCTACACCGACCTCCAACTGTTCCCTGGATCTTACCCTTATCAGGGAATTGTCCAAGGAAGGGATAACTAAAATTCCCTTCCTTCGAAGGAGTATCATCATTTCGGCCATAACCTTGGTAAAGACCCGGGGTGCCGTGGACAATCCAAACGGCAGCGTCTGAAACGGATAGTGACAGTTCTGTACCACAAACCTGAGGTACCCTTGGTGAGAAGGGTAAATTGGGACATGTAGGTAAGCATCTTTGATGTCCAGAGACACCATATAGTCCCCTTCTTCCAGGTTTGCAATCACTGCTCTGAGTGACTCCATCTTGAATTTGAACCTTTGTATGTAAGTGTTCAAGGATTTTAGATTTAAAATTGGTCTCACCGAGCCGTCCGGCTTCGGTACCACAAATAGTGTGGAATAGTAGCCCTTTCCCTGTTGTAGGAGGGGTACCTTGATTATCACCTGCTGGGAATACAGCTTGTGAATGGCTTCCAATACTGCCTCCCTGTCTGAGGGAGACGTCGGTAAAGCAGACTTTAGAAAACGGCGAGGGTTCTTGAGACGGGCCCCCACCGTGCCTGAGTCCGCTTGTAAAGCCCCAGCGTCATGTTGAGGACTTTGCGGAGGCGGGAGAGGGCTTTTGTTCCTGGGAACTGGCTGTTTGCTGCAGCCTTTTTCCTCTCCCTCTGCCACGAGGCAGAAATGAGGCGCCTTTTGCCCGCTTGCCCTTATGGGGCCGAAAGGACTGCGCCTGATAATACGGCGTCTTCTTAGGTTGAGAAGCTACCTGGGGTAAAAATGTGGATTTTCCAGCAGTTGCCGTGGCTACCAGGTCTGATAGACCTACCCCAAATAACTCCTCCCCCTTATAAGGCAATACTTCCATGTGCCTTTTAGAATCTGCATCACCTGACCACTGCCGCGTCCATAAACCTCTTCTTGCAGAAATGGACAGCGCGCTAACTCTTGATGCCAGTCGGCAAATATCCCTCTGTGCATCACGCATATATAGAAATGCATCCTTCAAATGCTCTATAGTCAGTAATATACTGTCCCTATCTAGGGTATCAATATTTTCAGTCAGGGAATCCGACCACGCCACGCCCGCACTGCACATCCAGGCTGAGGCGATTGCTGGTCGCAGTATAACACCCGTGTGAGTGTATATACATTTTAGGATATATCATCATTTCGGCCATTACCTTGGTAAAGACCCGGGGTGCCGTGTACCATCCATACGGCAGCGTCTGAACTGATAGTGACAGTTCTGTACCATAAACCTGAGGTACCCTTGGTGAGAAGGGTAAATTTTGACATGAAGGTAAGCATCCTTGATGTCCCGAGACATCATGTAGTCCCCTTCTTCCAGGTTCGCAATCACTGCTCTGAGTGACTCAATCTTGAATTTGAACCTCTGTACGTAAGTGTTCAAAGATTTTAGATTTAGAATCGGTCTCACCGAGCCGTCCGGCTTCGGTACCACAACAGTGTGGAATAATACCCCGTTCCCTGTTGCAGGAGGGGTATCTTGATTATCACCTGCTGGGAATACAGCTTGTGAATGGCTTCCAAAACTGTCTCCCTGTCAGAAGGAGACATCGGTAAAGCCGACTTTAGGAAACGGCGAGGGGGAGACGTCTCGAATTCTAATTTGTACCCCTGAGATATCACCTGAAGGATCCAGGGGTCTACTTGCGAGTGAGCCCACTGCGCGTTGAAATTCATTGAGACGGGCCCCCCACCGTGCCTGATTCTGCTTGTAAAGCCCCAGCGTATACTGAGGGCTTGGCAGAGGCGGGAGAGGGTTTCTGTTCCTGGGAACTGGCTGATTTCTGCAGCCTTTTTCCTCTCCCTCTGTCACGGGGCAGAAATGAGGAACCTTTTGCCCGCTTGTCCACGAAAAGACTGCGCCTGATAATACGGCGTCTTCTCATGTTGAGAGGTGACCTGGGGTACAAACGTGGAATTCCCAGCTGTTGCCGTGGCCACCAGGTCTGAAAGACCGACCCCAAATAACTCCTCCCTTAATAAAGCAATACTTCCAAATGCCGTTTGGAATACGCATCACCTGACCACTGACGTGTCCATAACCCTCTACTGGTAGAAATGGACAACGCGCTTAGACTTGATGCCAGTCGGCAAATATTCCGCTGTGCATCACGCATATATAAAAATGCATCTTTTAAATGCTCTATAGGCAAAAATATACTGTCCCTATCTAGGGTATCAATATTTTCAGTCAGGGAATCCGACCACGCCAACCCAGCACTGCACATCCAGGCTGAGGCGATTGCTGGTCGCAGTATAACACCAGTATGTGTGTAAATACCTTTTAGGATACCCTCCTGCTTTCTATCAGCAGGATCCTTAAGGGCGGCCATCTCAGGCGAAGGTAGAGCCCTTACAAGCGTGTGAGCGCTTTATCCCCCCTAGGGGGTGTTTCCCAACGCACCCTAACCTCTGGCGGGAAAGGATACAATGCCAATAACATTTTAGAAATTATCCGTTGTTATCGGGGGAAACCCACGCATCATCACACACCTCATTTAATTTCTCAGATTCAGGAAAACTACAGGTAGTTTTTCCTCACCGAACATAATACCCCTTTTTTGGTGGTACTCGTATTATCAGAAATGTGTAAAACATTTTTCATTGCCTCAATCATGTAACGTGTGGCCCTACTGGAAGTCACATTCGTCTCTTCACCGTCGACACTGGAGTCAGTATCCGTGTCGGCGTCTATATCTGCCATCTGAGGTAACGGGCGCTTTAGAGCCCCTGACGGCCTATGAGACGTCTGGACAGGCACAAGCTGAGTAGCCGGCTGTCTCATGTCAACCACTGTCTTTTATACAGAGATGACACTGTCACGTAATTCCTTCCAACAGTTCATCCACTCAGGTGTCGACCCCCTAGGGGGTGACATCACTATTACAGGCAATCTGCTCCGTCTCCACATCATTTTTCTCCTCATACATGTCGACACAAAAGTACAGACATACAGCACACACACAGGGAATGCTCTGATAGAGGACAGGACCCCACTAGCCCTTTGGGGAGACAGAGGGAGAGTTTGCCAGCACACACCAGAGCTCTATATATATATATACAGGGATAACCTTATATAAGTGTTTTTCCCCTTATAGCTGCTGTATAGTTAATACTGCGCCTAATTAGTGCCCCCCTCTCTTTTTTTAACCCTTTCTGTAGTGTAGTGACTGCAGGGGAGAGACAGGGAGCTTCCCTCCAACGGAGCTGTGAGGGAAAATGGCGCCAGTGTGCTGAGGAGATAGGCTCCGCCCCTTTTTCGCAGACTTTTCTCCTGCTTTTTTATGGATTCTGGCAGGGGTTAAATGCATCCATATAGCCCAGGAGCTATATGTGATGCATTTTTTTTTTTGCCATCCAAGGTGTTTTTATTGCGTCTCAGGGCGCCCCCCCCCAGCGCCCTGCACCCTCAGTGACCGAAGTGTGAAGTGTGCTGAGAGCAATGGCGCACAGCTGCAGTGCTGTGCGCTACCTTGTTGAAAACAGGACGTCTTCTGCCGCCGATTTTCCGGACCTCTTCTGCCTTCTGGCTCTGTAAGGGGGCCGGCGGCACGGCTCTGGGACCCATCCAAGCTGGGCCTGTGATCGTCCCTCTGGAGCTAATGTCCAGTAGCCTAAGAAGCCCAATCCACTCTGCACGCAGGTGAGTTCGCTTCTTCTCCCCTTAGTCCCTCGATGCAGTGAGCCTGTTGCCAGCAGGTCTCACTGAAAATAAAAAACCTAATCTAAAACTTTCACTAAGAAGCTCAGGAGAGCCCCTAGTGTGCACCCTTCTCGTTCGGGCACAGAGATCTAACTGGGGCTTGGAGGAGGGTCATGGGGGGAGGAGCCAGTGCACACCAGATAGTCCTAAAGCTTTCTTTAGATGTGCCCAGTCTCCTGCGGAGCCGCTATTCCCCATGGTCCTTACGGAGTCCCCAGCATCCACTTAGGACGTTAGAGAAAATATGATTAATAACAATACAAAGTTAATAAAGACAACAACAAAAAAGAGAGTCATAAAACCATGGACTCCTCTAACAAGTGACATGTAGTACAAAACCTATGGGGGGTATTCAATTGTTTGAAAAGTCAGTTGGGTGTGGGTTTTTTTCTAATCTGATAGACAGGAAAAAGCAGACACCCAACCGACTTTTCAAATAATTGAATCCCCCCCCCATGACTGTCAGTACTTTACTCTATATCCCTGAAAGCAATTACTGGACAGGTTTATATACACTGAATGTGTGAGACCAAAATAATTAAAGAAAGTGTCTGACCAGAAGTATACAGGCTAAATAAGACTAGGAATACTGTAGGTATACATATGCGGAGCTGTGATATAGAGTCAGTGACAGCATATTATCACAGAGACAGGTGCAGCATTAGGAAGTGTGTAAGAATGCGGACATGTAAAATAATCTGACAGTGACCAGATCAAACACCACTGGGGATTCAGCACATTTGCTTGAATATAACAACTGCAACAATAATCTCACATTGCAACTACCTGTATTACTTTTTTTAAACAAATAAATGTAAAAAGCTTTGGATTACCTGTATGATTAAAACATGCAAGTCCTAGCAATGCTCATTGTACAGAAATAGATACAGTGTACCTCCATAGGGGAGTTTAAAATAAACTAGCCCAGATCCGTATACAGCTAGAAGAGTGGACGCAAAGCCGCTTATACTGTTGGCGAGGGCTTTCAGGGAGTGTTGGAGGGCTGCTTTAACTGCCGAGGGTGGGGTGGGGGTGGGGGGTTTGTCAAGGAGGTGAAGTGCCGCTTGTACTGCTAGTGTGGGAAGACAGTGGTGTAGTGTCACTTGTGCCATGCGGGTGGGGGTCATGCGATGTGCCATGTGAGTCAGCGGTATAGTGCTATTTATCTGCAAATGACAGAATACATATTAGACACCAATCCCATAACTGAGGTAGAGCCATATGCACAATGGATAGAGAGAGAGAGAGAGAGAGAGAGAGAGAGAGAGAGAGAGAGAGAGAGAGAGAGAGAGAGAGAGAGAGAGAGAGAGAGAGAGAGAGAGAGAGAGAGAGAGAGAGAGCTATGAACAATATAGAGTGGCTGCAAAAACCATTTAATCTACCATTTTAAAACCCCTAATGAGCACTGTAACTAATTAATAAAGTAATTCTGGATTTAAGTGGGATCAAGTGTTAATTGGCCCTCATCTATAAATACAAGACAATATTCCAACACTGTAGCATAAAATAAGAATTTACTCACCGGTAATTCTATTTCTCGTAGTCCGTAGTGGATGCTGGGGACTCCGTAAGGACCATGGGGAATAGACGGGCTCCGCAGGAGACTGGGCACTCTAAGAAAGATTTAGGACTACCTGGTGTGCACTGGCTCCTCCCCCTATGACCCTCCTCCAAGCCTCAGTTAGGACACTGTGCCCGGAAGAGCTGACACAATAAGGAAGGATTTTGAATCCCGGGTAAGACTCATACCAGCCACACCAATCACACCATGTAACTCGTGATAGGAACCCCGGTTAACAGTATGATAACAAAAAAGGAGCCTCTGAAGAGATGGCTCGCAATAACAACCCGATTTTTGTAACAATAACTATTTACAAGTATTGCAGACAATCCGCACTTGGGATGGGCGCCCAGCATCCACTACGGACTACGAGAAATAGAATTACCGGTGAGTAAATTCTTATTTTCTCTAACGTCCTAGTGGATGCTGGGGACTCCGTAAGGACCATGGGGATTATACCAAAGCTCCCAAACGGGCGGGAGAGTGCGGATGACTCTGCAGCACCGAATGAGAGAACTCCAGGTCCTCCTCAGCCAGGGTATCAAATTTATAGAATTTTGCAAACGTGTTTGCCCCTGACCAAGTAGCAGCTCGGCAAAGTTGTAAAGCCGAGACCCCTCGGGCAGCCGCCCAAGATGAGCCCACCTTCCTTGTGGAATGGGCTTTTACTGACTTAGGCTGCGGTAATCCGACCGCAGAATGCGCCAGCTGAATAGTACTACAAATCCAGCGCGCGATAGTCTGCTTAGAAGCAGGAGCACAGATCTTGTTGGGTGCATACAGGATAAACAGCGAGTCAGTCTTCCTGACTCCAGCCGTCCTGGAAACATATATTTTCAGGGCCCTGACTACGTCCAGAAACTTGGAATCCTCCAAGTCCCTAGTAGCCGCAGGCACCACAATAGGTTGGATCAAGTGAAACGCTGATACCACCTTCGGGAGAAAATGAGGCCGAGTCCTCAATTCAGCCCTATCCATATGGAAAATCAGATAGGGGCTTTTACAGGACAAAGCCGCCAATTCTGACACACGTCTGGCCGAAGCCAGAGCCAACAACATGACCACTTTCCACGTGAGATATTTTAAATCCACAGTCTTAAGTGGCTCAAACCAATGTGATTTTAGAAACTCCAAGACCACATTGAGATCCCAAGGTGCCACTGGGGGCACAAAAGGAGGCTGAATATGCAGAACTCCCTTGACAAAAGTCTGAACTTCAGTCAGTGAAGCCAGTTCTTTCTGGAAGAAAATCGATAGGGCCGAGATCTGGACTTTAATAGACCCCAATTTGAGGCCCAAAGTCACACCTGCTTGCAGGAAATGTAGGAAACGACCCAGTTGAAATTCCTCCGTTGGGGCCTTCCTGGCCTCACACCAAGCAACATACTTCCGCCAAATGCGGTGATAATGCTTTGCGGTGACATCCTTCCTGGCCTTGATCAGGGTAGGGATGACTTCCTCCGGAATGCCCTTTTCCTTTAGGATCCGGCGTTCAACCGCCATGCCGTCAAACGCAGCCGCGGTAAGTCTTGGAACAGACAGGGTCCCTGCTGCAGCAGGTCCTGTCTGAGCGGCAGAGGCCAAGGGTCCTCTGCGAGCATCTCTTGAAGTTCCGGGTACCAAGCTCTTCTTGGCCAATCCGGAGCCACGAGAATAGTTCTCACTCCACGCCTTCTTATTATTCTCAGTACCTTGGGTATGAGAGGCAGAGGAGGAAACACATAAACCGACTGGTACACCCACGGTGTCACTAGAGCGTCCACAGCGATCGCCTGAGGGTCCCTTGACCTGGCGCAATACCTTTTTAGCTTTTTGTTGAGGCGGGATGCCATCATGTCCACCTGTGGTTTTTCCCAACGGTTTACCAGCATCTGGAAGACTTCTGGATGAAGTACCAACTCTCCCGGGTGGAGGTCGTGCCTGCTGAGGAAGTCTGCTTCCCAGTTGTCCACTCCCGGAATGAATACTGCTGTCAATGCTAGCACATGATTCTCTGCCCATCTGAGAATTCTTGTGGCTTCTGCCATTGCCCTCCTGCTTCTTGTGCCGCCCTGTCTGTTTACATGGGCGACTGCCGTGATGTTGTCTGACTGTATCAGCACCGGCCGGTTCTGAAGCAGGGGTCTTGCCTGACTTAGGGCATTGTAAATGGCCCTTAGCTCCAGAATATTTATGTGCAGCGATATCTCCTGAGCTGACCACAGCCCCTGGAAATTTCTTCCCTGTGTGACTGCCCCCCAGCCCCGAAGGCTGGCATCCGTGGTCACCAGGACCCAGTCCTGTATTCCGAATCTGCGGCCCTCTAGCAGATGAGCCGTCTGCAGCCACCACAGCAGCGACACCCTGGTCCTTGCCGACAGGGTTATCCGCTGTTGCATCTGGAGATGGGACCCGGACCATTTGTCCAACAGGTCCCACTGGAACGTCCTTGCGTGGAACCGTCCGAATGGAATCGCCTCGTACGAGGCTACCATTTTTCCCAGGACTCGTGTGCATTGATGTACCGACACTTGTCCTGGTTTTAGGATGTCTCTGACTAGAGATGACAATTCCTCGGCTTTTTCCACTGGAAGAAACACTCTTTTCTGGTCTGTGTCCAGAATCATTCCCAGGAACAGAAGACGTGTCGTCGGGACCAGCTGTGACTTTGGAATATTGAGAATCCAGCCATGCTGTTGTAGCACTTCCTGAGAAAGTGCTACCCCCACTACCAACTGTTCCTTGGACTTCGCCTTTATCAGGAGACCGTCCAAGTACGGGATAATTGAAACACCTTTCTTGCGAAGGAGTATCATCATTTCGGCCATTACCTTGGTAAAGACCCTCGGCGCCGTGGATAACCCAAACGGCAGCGTCTGGAACTGATAGTGACAGTCCTGTACCACAAATCTGAGGTACTCTTGGTGAGGAGGATAAATGGGGACATGCAGATACGCATCCTTGATGTCCAGGGAGACCATGTAGTCCCCCTCCTCTAGGCTCGCAATAACCGCCCTGAGCGATTCCATCTTGAACTTGAACCTTTTGATAAAAGTGTTCAAGGCTTTTAAATTTAAGATGGGTCTGACCGAACCGTCCGGTTTCGGTACCACAAACAGTGTGGAATAGTAACCCTTTCCTTGCTGAAGGAGGGGTACCTTTACAATCACCTGCTGTGAAAACAGTTTTTGAATAGCCACCAACACTGCCTCCCTGGCAGAGGGAGTTGCCGGTAAGGCAGATTTTAGGAAACGGCGGGGGAGGGTCGTCTCGAATTCCAGCCTGTACCCCTGAAGTACTACTTGAAGGACCCAGGGATCCACCTGTGAGAGAGCCCACTGTGCGCTGAACTTTTTGAGACGGGCCCCCACCGTATCCGGTTCCGCCTGAGCAGCCCCAGCGTCATGCTGTGGACTTACCGGACGCAGGGGAGGACTTCTGCTCCTGGGAACTAGCTGTGTGTTGCAGCTTTTTCCCTCTACCTCTGCCTCTCGGCAGAAAGGAGGAGCCTCTAGCCCTCTTGCCTTTCTGGGGCCGAAAGGACTGTACCTGATAATACGGTGCTTTCTTTTGCTGTGGGGCAGCCTGTGGCAAAAAGGTCGATTTCCCAGCAGTAGCTGTGGACACGAGGTCCGAAAGACCATCCCCAAACAGTTCCACCCCCTTATAGGGTAAAACTTCCATGTGCCGCTTTGAGTCGGCATCACCTGACCATTGCCTAGTCCATAACCCCCGTCTGGCGGCAATGGACATTGCGCTTACTCTTGATGCCAGCCGGCAAATATCCCTCTGTGCATCACGCATGTATAAGACTGCGTCTTTTATATGCTCAAGCGTCAGCAAAATATTGTCCCTATCCATGGTATCAATATTATCCAACAGGGAATCAGACCACGCAGCAGCAGCACTGCACATCCAAGCTGATGCAATCGCTGGTCGCAACATAATGCCTGAGTGTGTGTAAATAGAAAGCAGGAAAATACCCTAAAGGCTATCAGCAGGTTCCTTCAGGGTGGCCGTATCCGGAGACGGTAGTGCCACCTTCTTTGACAAGCGTGTCAGCGCCTTGTCTACCCTAGGGGGTGTTTCCCAACGTGACCTATCCTCTAGCGGGAAAGGGTACGCTGCCAATAATCGTTTTGAAATTATCAATTTCTTATCGGGGGAAGACCACGCTTCCTCACACACCTCATTTAATTCGTCAGATGCAGGAAAAACTACAGGTAGTTTTTTCTCACCAAACATAATACCCTTTTTTGTGGTACCTGGGGTATTATCAGAAATGTGTAAAACATTTTTTATTGCCTCAATCATGTAACGGGTGGACCTATTGGAGGGTACACTAGTCTCATCACCGTCGACACTGGAGTCGGTATCCGTGTCGACGTCTGTATCTGTCACCTGAGGTAGCGGGCGTTTTAAAGCCCCTGATGACATTTGAGACGCTGGAACAGGCACAAGCTGTGTAGCCGGCTGTCTCATGTCGTCAAACCTTTTGTGTAAGGAGTTGACACTTTCACGCAATTCCTTCCATAAGTCCAGCCACACCGGTGTCGACCCCTCAGGGGGTGACAACACATTCACAGGCATTTGCTCCGCCTCCACATCATTTTCCTCCTCATACATGTCGACACAGCAGTACCGACACACAGGGAATGCTCTTACAGAGGACAGGACCCCACAAAGCCCTTTGGGGAGACAGAGGGAGAGTATGCCAGCACACACCAGAGCGCTATATATCACAGGGATATCACCTATAAAAATGTGTTTTACCCTTATAGCTGCATATATACTTATACTGCGCCTAATTTGTGCCCCCCCCCCCCTCTCTTTTTTACCCTTTCTGTAGTGCAGGACTGCAGGGGAGAGCCAGGGAGCGATCCCTCCAGCAGAGCTGTGAGGGAAAATGGCGCCAGTGTGCTGAGGGAGAAGGCCCCGCCCCTTTTTCGGCGGGCTTTCTCCCGCTATTTTAATGCATCTGGCAGGGGTTAATATACACCTATATAGCCCCTGGGGCTATATATGGTGTTAGTTTGCCAGCCAAGGTGTAAATATTGCTGCTCAGGGCGCCCCCCCCCCCCCAGCGCCCTGCACCCATCAGTGACCGCAGTGTGTGGTGTGCATGAGGAGCAATGGCGCACAGCTGCAGTGCTGTGCGCTACCTTGGAGAAGACAGAAGTCTTCAGCCGCCGATTTTCTGGACCTCTTCTTGCTTCTGGCTCTGTAAGGGGGACGGCGGCGCGGCTCCGGGAACGGACGACGAGATCGGTGCCTGTGTTCGAACCCTCTGGAGCTAATGGTGTCCAGTAGCCTAAGAAGCCCAAGCTACCACCACTTAGGTAGGTTCGCTTCTTCTCCCCTTAGTCCCTCGATGCAGTGAGCCTGTTGCCAGCAGGTCTCACTGAAAATAAAAAAACCTAACAAACACTTTCTTTCTAGGAGCTCAGGAGAGCCCGTAGTGTGCATCCAGCTCAGCCGGGCACAGAAATCCAACTGAGGCTTGGAGGAGGGTCATAGGGGGAGGAGCCAGTGCACACCAGGTAGTCCTAAATCTTTCTTAGAGTGCCCAGTCTCCTGCGGAGCCCGTCTATTTCCCATGGTCCTTACGGAGTCCCCAGCATCCACTAGGACGTTAGAGAAAATGGCATTTACTCAACTATACAAGAAATGTAATAAACTGTGCAGTATATAATAGGGTAATCTATACTTTACCCATCCAATCACATTATTGTAGCTTTTATATTACATCAAATTGTCTATTGGAACCTTTAGGCAGCTTTATTGCCTAATGTACTGTATAAATCCAGCTGGATGCACAACTGAGAACAGATTTCTATCTCCCCTCTATCTGGGATCTGTATTTGAGCTGCCAACTTAGTTGAGAAATTGTTTGTTTCAATTGTATTACACTAATATTATGTTAAAACCTTTCCACATTTATTTGACATGGTTTACAATTCCGAAGTCCACTTTTAGAATACAATTATGAACCAGTCTGGCTAGTCTCCTCTAACCTCACTCATTGCTTTCATTCACTGTGGATGAAGTCAAAATGTTGACATTTACAATGCTAGCAGTCATGTCGACAGGCACGTCTACATTCTCAGAATGTCAACATTGTCAGAATGTTGGCGTTAGGCTGAGGGACAGGAGGGTTAGGCAATAGGGGGAGGGTAAGGGGTTCGGGGAATTCTACTTTCTGGAACACTGGAGGATCAGAGGTCAGACCTGGAAGTCACAGTCACATGATCGCAGGTACATGTAAGCCACTCTGGAGCCACTTCATCTGTCAGTATTATATGTAGATATTCTACCATATCAACATTTCATCAGTGTCTATATGGTGAATGTCGACATTCTGACCATTATGACATAACGGATCTCGACAGATCATACTACACCCCGTTCACTGGATCTTTTGTATTTTGTGCACTATTATCTGACATTCGTGTGTTGAGTGAAATCCCCAGGAGATCAGCAGTTTCTGAGATACTCTGGAATGATGGTGCCAGGTGGGGTGGTCCACCTGGCACAATCATTCCAGAGTCAGTCACTAAGATCAGTGTATCCCAACCCCAGTCCTCAAGGACCCCTAAGAGTGCATGTTTTACATATCTCCTCAGTATCACAAGTGAAATAATTAGCATCATCTGTGGATTTTTTAAATCCAGTAATGAATACCTCTGTGGACCAACTAGGAGATCTGTAAACCTTGCACGGTCCCTGAGTTGGGAAACAGACATAGATTACATCTCTTCCCCAGTCTGGTATTCTGTCTGAACAAATGAAAGTCTTGACCACATCTGCATGTATTTGTACAGAGAGATGCCATGTGATTGGCAGATTAGTTATTTGCATTAGTAGCCGTACAGACCACATTTGAACCTAATGCAATTGCAAAGTTGCTGGGCAGATGTATAGCTTCTTCATAATATCATAACATGTATAAAATGTATCTCTAAATGTTCCTAGCAGACAGCCCATCTGTGGTTATTATAATCAGCCATTGCTAACAGTGCATGTTTTCCAGGACAAAAAAACTAGTTGAATAACCAGTACTATGTGTGTGGACCAATCAGTAATTAATACACCTGTGATCTAGATAGGAAATGTAGAAAACATGCACTGCTAGTGGAGCCTGTGGACCAAGGCTGAGAAACACAAAAGTAGTGGTTCTCAAACTCTGTCCTCAGGACCCAAAACAGTTCACATTTTCCAGGTCACCCAGCAGGTACACAGGTGTATTCATTACTCACCAACACATTTTAAAAGATCCACAGGTAGAGCTAGCTATTC
Source organism: Pseudophryne corroboree (assembly GCF_028390025.1). NCBI lineage: Eukaryota > Metazoa > Chordata > Amphibia > Anura > Myobatrachidae > Pseudophryne > Pseudophryne corroboree. The sequence goes on from NC_086444.1 coordinate 1,085,617,614, forward strand.
ACTTGCGATTCTGTGAGGAGACCTGAAAAACATGAACTGTTTGGGGTACTGAGTACAGAGTTTGAGAACCTTAGCACTAAAGAAAAGGGAAATAGGTAACAATTGAATCTATATATACAGTAAGGCTGGGCTCGACAACGTTTTCTAAAATCTAGGAGCCAGGAACAAACCTGAAAACATAGCCACATTACTGTGCAGCTTCCCCCCCAACCCCTAGGCAAACCAACCCCACAGCCACACAACTAAGGGGGCCCCCCAAGGAAACTAGCCCTCCGCAGCAATCCCCCAGGCAAACAATATACCCCACCCTGTGGCCAAATCACTAACTTATCCGAAGCCGCAGATAAGATACAGTATCAATAATGTGTCACCTAACAAATCCAAAGAAAAATGGGAGCATAGAAAACTTGATAATAAGAATTTACTTACCGATAATTCTATTTCTCGTAGTCCGTAGTGGATGCTGGGGACTCCGTCAGGACCATGGGGAATAGCGGCTCCGCAGGAGACAGGGCACAAAAATAAAGCTTTAGGATCAGGTGGTGTGTACTGGCTCCTCCCCCTATGACCCTCCTCCAAGCCTCAGTTAGGATACTGTGCCCGGACGAGCGTACACAATAAGGAAGGATATTGAATCCCGGGTAAGACTCATACCAGCCACACCAATCACACCGTATAACTTGTGATCTGAACCCAGTTAACAGTATGACAAACGTAGGAGCCTCTAAACAGACGGCTCACAACAATAACAACCCGAATTTGTTTGTAACAATAACTATGTACAAGTATTGCAGACAATCCGCACTTGGGATGGGCGCCCAGCATCCACTACGGACTACGAGAAATAGAATTATCGGTAAGTAAATTCTTATTTTCTCTAACGTCCTAAGTGGATGCTGGGGACTCCGTCAGGACCATGGGGATTATACCAAAGCTCCCAAACGGGCGGGAGAGTGCGGATGACTCTGCAGCACCGAATGAGAGAACTCAAGGTCCTCCTCAGCCAGGGTATCAAATTTGTAGAATTTTGCAAACGTGTTTGCCCCTGACCAAGTAGCAGCTCGGCAGAGTTGTAATGCCGAGACCCCTCGGGCAGCCGCCCAGGATGAGCCCACTTTCCTTGTGGAATGGGCCTTGACAGATTTAGGTTGAGGCAAGCCTGCCACAGAATGTGCAAGTTGAATTGTGCTACAAATCCAACGAGCAATCGTCTGCTTAGAAGCAGGAGCACCCATCTTGTTGGGTGCATACAATATAAACAGTGAGTCAGACTTTCTGACTCCCGCCGTTCTTGAAATATATATTTTCAATGCCCGGACCACGTCCAACAACTTGGAATCCTCCAAATCGTTAGTAGCCGCAGGCACCACAATAGGCTGGTTCAGGTGAAACGCTGACACCACCTTAGGCAGAAAATGAGGACGCGTCCGCAGTTCTGCCCTGTCCGTATGGAAAATCAGATATGGGCTCTTATATGATAAAGCCGCCAATTCTGATACTCTCCTGGCTGAAGCCAGGGCCAGTAGCATGGTTACTTTCCATGTAAGATACTTCAACTCCACCGATTTGAGCGGCTCAAACCAATGGGATTTGAGAAAATCCAAGACTACATTAAGATCCCACGGTGCCACTGGGGGCACAACCGGGGGCTGTATATGTAGTACTCCTTTTACAAAAGTCTGGACTTCAGGAACTGAAGCCAATTCTTTCTGGAAGAAAATTGACAGGGCCGAAATTTGAACCTTAATGGACCCCAATTTGAGGCCCATAGACAATCCTGTTTGCAGGAAATGTAGGAATCGACCCAGTTGAAATTCCTCCGTGGGGGCCTTCCTGGCCTCACACCACGCAACATATTTTCTCCAAATGCGGTGATAATGTTGTGCAGTCACCTCCTTCCTGGTTTTTACCAGTGTAGGAATGACCTCTTCCGGAATGCCTTTTTCCCTTAGAATTCGGCGTTCAACCGCCATGCCGTCAAACGCAGCCGCGGTAAGTCTTGGAATAGACACGGTCCCTGCTGAAGCAGGTCCCGTCTTAGAGGTAGAGGCCACGGATCCTCCGTGAGCATCTCTTGAAGTTCCGGGTACCAAGTTCTTCTTGGCCAATCCGGAGCCACTAGTATCGTTCTTACTCCCTTTTGCCGTATAATTCTCAGTACTTTTGGTATGAGAGGCAGAGGAGGGAACACATACACTGACTGGAACACCCACGGTGTTACCAGAGCGTCCACAGCTATTGCCTGAGGGTCTCTTGACCTGGCGCAATACCTGTCCAGTTTTTTGTTGAGGCGGGACGCCATCATATCCACCATTGGTTTTTCCCAACGGTTCACAATCATGTGGAAGACTTCTGGATGAAGTCCCCACTCTCCCGGGTGTAGATCGTGTCTGCTGAGGAAGTCTGCTTCCCAGTTGTCCACTCCCGGAATGAATACTGCTGACAGTGCTATCACATGATCTTCCGCCCAGCGAAGAATCCTTGCAGCTTCTGCCATTGCTGTCCTGCTTCTTGTGCCGCCCTGTCTGTTTACGTGGGCGACTGCCGTGATGTTGTCCGACTGGATCAACACCGGCTGACCCTGAAGCAGGGGTTTTGCCAGACTTAGAGCATTGTAAATCGCTCTTAGCTCCAGTATATTTATGTGAAGAGACATCTCCAGGCTTGACCATACTCCCTGGAAGTTTCTTCCCTGTGTGACCGCTCCCCAGCCTCTCAGACTGGCATCCGTGGTCACCAGGACCCAGTCCTGTATGCCGAATCTGCGGCCCTCTAACAGATGAGCACTCTGCAACCACCACAGAAGAGACACCCTTGTCCGTGGCGATAAGGTTATCCGCTGATGCATCTGCAGATGCGATCCGGACCATTTGTCCAGCAGATCCCACTGAAAAGTTCGTGCGTGGAATCTGCCGAATGGAATCGCTTCGTAAGAAGCCACCATCTTTCCCAGGACTCTTGTGCATTGATGCACAGACACTGTCCCTGGTTTTAGGAGGTTCCTGACAAGTTCGGATAACTCCCTGGCTTTCTCCTCCGGAAGAAACACCTTTTTCTGAACCGTGTCCAGAATCATTCCCAGGAACAGCAGACGTGTCGTCGGGGTCAACTGAGATTTTGGAAAATTCAGAATCCACCCGTGTTGTTGCAGCACTAGTTGGGTTAGTGCTACTCTGTCTTCCAGCTGTTCTCTGCACCTTGCCCTTATCAGGAGATCGTCCAAGTAAGGGATAATTAATACGCCTCTTCTTCGTAGAAGGATCATCATTTCGGCCATTACCTTGGTAAAGACCCGAGGTGCCGTGGACAATCCAAACGGCAGCGTCTGAAACTGATGACAGTTTTGCACCACGAACCTGAGGTACCCTTGATGTGAAGGGCAAATTGGGACATGCAGGTAAGCATCCTTTATGTCCAGGGACACCATAAAGTCCCCTTCTTCCAGATTCGCTATCACTGCTCTGAGTGACTCCATCTTGAACTTGAATTTTTGTATGTACAGGTTCAAAGATTTCAGATTTAGAATAGGTCTTACCGAGCCGTCCGGCTTCGGTACCACAAATAGCGTGGAGTAATACCCCTTTCCCTGTTGTAGGAGGGGTACCTTGACTATCACCTGCTGAGAAAACAGCTTGTGAATGGCTTCCAATACTGTCGCCCTGTCTGAGGGAGACGTTGGCAAAGCAGACTTTAGGAACCGGCGAGGGGGAGACTTCTCGAATTCCAACCTGTAACCCTGAGATACTACCTGCAGAATCCAGGGGTCCACCTGTGAGCAAGCCCACTGTGCGCTGAAATTCTTGAGTCGACCCCCCACCGCTCCTGAGTCCGCTTGTAAGGCCCCAGCGTCATGCTGAGGGCTTTGCAGAACCCTGGGAGGGCTTCTGTTCCTGGGCAGGGGCTGCTTGCTGCCCTCTCTTACCCCTTCCTCTGCCCCGAGGCAGATATGACTGTCCTTTTGTCCGCTTGTTCTTATAGGACCGAAAGGACTGCGGCTGAAAAGACGGTGTCTTTTTCTGTTGGGAGGGGGTCTGAGGTAAAAAAGTGGATTTTCCGGCAGTTGCCGTGGCCACCAGATCCGATAGACCGACGCCAAATAATTCCTCCCCTTTATACGGCAATACTTCTATATGTCGTTTGGAATCCGCATCACCTGACCACTGTCGCGTCCATAAACTCCTTCTGGCAGATATGGACATCGCATTTACTCTCGATGCCAGAGTGCAAATATCTCTCTGCGCATCTCGCATATAAAGGAAAGCATCCTTTAATTGCTCTATAGTCAATAAAATACTGTCCCTATCCAGGGTATCAATATTTTCAGTCAGGGAATCCAACCAGATGACCCCAGCACTGCACATCCAGGCTGAGGCGATGGCTGGTCGCAGTATAACACCAGTATGTGTGTATATACTTTTTAGGGTAGTTTCCAGTCTCCTATCCGCTGGATCCCTGAGGGCGGCCGTATCAGGAGACGGTAACGCCACTTGTTTTGATAAGCGTGTGAGCGCCTTATCCACCCTAGGGGGTGTTTCCCAGCGCGCCCTAACCTCTGGCGGGAAAGGGTATAATGCTAATAACTTTTTTGAAATTAGCATTTTTCTATCTGGGTTAACCCACGCTTCATCACATACATCATTTAATTCCTCTGATTCAGGAAAAACTACAGGTAGTTTTTTCACCCCCCACATAATACCCCTTTTTGTGGTACTTGCAGTATCAGAGATATGCAAAGCCTCCTTCATTGCCGTGATCATATAACGTGTGGCCCTACTTGAAAATACGTTTGTTTCATCACCGTCGACACTAGATTCAGTGTCTGTGTCTGGGTCTGTGTCGACCGACTGAGGTAAAGGGCGCTTTACAGCCCCTGACGGTGTCTGAGACGCCTGGGCAGGTACTAACTGGTTTGCCGGCCGTCTCATGTCGTCAACTGATTTTTGTAATGTGCTGACATTATCACGTAATTCCATAAACAAAGCCATCCATTCCGGTGTCGACTCCCTGGGGGGTGACATCACCATTATCGGCAATTGCTCTGCCTCCACGCCAACATCGTCCTCATACATGTCGACACACACGTACCGACACACAGCAGACACACAGGGAATGCTCTTATCGAAGACAGGACCCCACTAGCCCTTTGGGGAGACAGAGGGAGAGTTTGCCAGCACACACCCAAGCGCTATAATATATATGGGAACAACCTTATATAAGTGTTGTTCCTTATAGCAGCTTAAATATATCCAATATATCGCCAAAAAATGCCCCCCCTCTCTGTTTTACCCTGTTTCTGTAGTGCAGTGCAGGGGAGAGTCCTGGGAGCCTTCCTCACAGCGGAGCTGAGCAGGAAAATGGCGCTGTGTGCTGAGGAGAATAAGCCCCGCCCCCTATTTCGGCGGGCTTTCCTCCCGTAGTTTTAGATAACTGGCATGGGTTAAATACATACATATAGCCTCAATGGCTATATGTGATGTATTCTTTTGCCATAAGGTATTAAAATATTGCTGCCCAGGGCGCCCCCAGCAGCGCCCTGCACCCTCCGTGACCGCTTGGTGTGAAGTGTGTGACAACAATGGCGCACAGCTGCAGTGCTGTGCGCTACCTTCATGAAGACTGAAGAGCCTTCTGCCGCCTGTTTCCGGACCTTCAATCTTCAGCATCTGTAAGGGGGGTCGGCGGCGCGGCTCCGGGACGAACCCCAGGGTGAGACCTGTGTTCCGACTCCCTCTGGAGCTAATGGTGTCCAGTAGCCTAAGAATCCAATCCATCCTGCACGCAGGTGAGTTGAAATTCTCTCCCCTAAGTCCCTCGATGCAGTGAGCCTGTTGCCAGCAGGACTCACTGAAAATAAAAAACCTAAAAAACTTTTTCTAAGCAGCTCTTTAGGAGAGCCACCTAGATTGCACCCTGCTCGGACGGGCACAAAAACCTAACTGAGGCTTGGAGGAGGGTCATAGGGGGAGGAGCCAGTACACACCACCTGATCCTAAAGCTTTATTTTTGTGCCCTGTCTCCTGCGGAGCCGCTATTCCCCATGGTCCTGACGGAGTCCCCAGCATCCACTTAGGACGTTAGAGAAATATCATATCAATGCACTCTCAATACAGAGCATGCACAAAAAAAGGCATATAACCACAGCGACTCTTTGCCACCTTCAATCATCTCCTTTGCCCTCTCACTTCTCCCCTACACTCCTCGTTCTTTGCCCTTGACTTGCCACCACATCACTTCAAAGATTGAAACAGTCTGTAAGGGTATCTCCTTCTATGCCTTCCCCATCCTCCCAACCTTGTCCTCCTCCTCATTCACCTCTGGGGACAAATCTGTTCCCTGCAGTTGGATCATATTCCATCCAGTCTTCTTTGCTACCTGTCTTGCCCATCCCTCCAACCTGCTTCTTTCTTCCATCATGATTCCCTCATCCTTCAAGCATGCCTTTGTCTCCCCCATCCATACAAGACAGTCACTTCACCCAGATTCTCTCTCAAAATATTGCCTTATACTGTAAAACTCCTAAATTGGATGGTCTACACCAGGGATGGGGAACCTTCAGCCCTCCAGCTGTTGCTGAACTACACATCCCAGCATGTCCTGCAACAGTTTTAGCATGGCCAAATAGCAAAACTGTAGCAAGGCATGCTGGTATGTGTAGTTCAACAACAGCTGGAGGGCTGAAGGTTCCCCACCCCTGGTCTACACCCTTCTTGACCCTCTACAATTTTGTTTTGTCCCCTTTACACCACAGACACCACAGTCCGGAACTAAAGACCTTCTCACTGCCAAAGCCAATAGTCACTTCTTCCGCCTTCACACTTTATCAAACCATCCATTCCATCTGTCTTAGGGAGTCTGTCCTCTCACTCCTTAACCATTCCTTTTCTGCCCCTACCTCTCCACTCTTCCTCTACCTACTGATGTCCCCAAAAAGTCAATTCAGGGCTCTTTCCACTTCACATTTTACACCGCACCTCCTTTGGAAACCTAATAATTTCGGGGGTAATTCCAAGTTGATCGCAGCAGGAAATTTTTTAGCAGTTGGGCAAAACCATGTGCACTGCAGGGGAGGCAGATATAACATGTGCAGAGAGAGTTAGATTTGGGTGGGTTATTTTGTTTCTGTGCAGGGTAAATACTGGCTGCTTTATTTTTACACTGCAATTTAGATTGCAGATTGAACACAACACACCACACCCAAATCTAACTCTCTCTGCACATGTTATATCTGCCTCCCCTGCAGTGCACATGGTTTTGCCTAACTGCTAAAAAATTTCCTGCTGCGAATAACTTGGAATTACCCCCTTCATTTGGTCGTCAAAACCACCATGATACTATGATATACCTTTTTCATGTCTCTTCTTGCATCTCTGCCATCTCATCCTGGATGTTCGCAAACTAAACACGACTAAAAATAAGAATTTACTTACCGATAATTCTATTTCTCGGAGTCCGTAGTGGATGCTGGGGTTCCTGAAAGGACCATGGGGAATAGCGGCTCCGCAGGAGACAGGGCACAAAAGTAAAGCTTTTACAGGTCAGGTGGTGTGTACTGGCTCCTCCCCCTATGACCCTCCTCCAGACTCCAGTTAGGTACTGTGCCCGGACGAGCGTACACAATAAGGGAGGATTTTGAATCCCGGGTAAGACTCATACCAGCCACACCAATCACACCGTACAACTTGTGATCTAAACCCAGTTAACAGTATGATAACAGAGGAGCCTCTGAAAGATGGCTTCCTAAACAATAACCCGAATTAGTTAACAATAACTATGTACTAAACACGACTAAAAATAAGAATTTACTTACCGATAATTCTATTTCTCGGAGTCCGTAGTGGATGCTGGGGTTCCTGAAAGGACCATGGGGAATAGCGGCTCCGCAGGAGACAGGGCACAAAAGTAAAGCTTTTACAGGTCAGGTGGTGTGTACTGGCTCCTCCCCCTATGACCCTCCTCCAGACTCCAGTTAGGTACTGTGCCCGGACGAGCGTACACAATAAGGGAGGATTTTGAATCCCGGGTAAGACTCATACCAGCCACACCAATCACACCGTACAACTTGTGATCTAAACCCAGTTAACAGTATGATAACAGAGGAGCCTCTGAAAGATGGCTTCCTAAACAATAACCCGAATTAGTTAACAATAACTATGTACAAGTATTGCAGATAATCCGCACTTGGGATGGGCGCCCAGCATCCACTACGGACTCCGAGAAATAGAATTATCGGTAAGTAAATTCTTATTTTCTCTATCGTCCTAAGTGGATGCTGGGGTTCCTGAAAGGACCATGGGGATTATACCAAAGCTCCCAAACGGGCGGGAGAGTGCGGATGACTCTGCAGCACCGAATGAGAGAACTCCAGGTCCTCCTTTGCCAGGGTATCAAATTTGTAAAAATTTACAAACGTGTTCTCCCCTGACCACGTAGCTGCTCGGCAGAGTTGTAATGCCGAGACCCCTCGGGCAGCCGCCCAAGATGAGCCCACCTTCCTTGCGGAATGGGCCTTAACAGATTTAGGCTGTGGCAGGCCTGCCACAGAATGTACAAGTTGAATTTTGTTACAAATCCAACGAGCAATCGACTGCTTAGAAGCAGGTGCACCCAACTTGTTGGGTGCATACAGTATAAACAGCGAGTCAGATTTTCTGACTCCAGCCGTCCTTTAAATGTATATTTTTAAGGCTCTGACAACGTCCAACAACTTGGAGTCCTTCAAGTCGTCTGTAGCCGCAGGCACTACAATAGGCTGGTTCAGGTGAAACACTGATACCACCTTAGGGAGAAAATGCGGACGCGACCGCAGCTCTGCCCTATGTCGAATGGAAAATTAAATAAGGGCTTTTATAAAACAAAGCCGCCAGTTCAGATACTCTCCCGGCCGAAGCCAGGGCCAGTAACATAGTCACTTTCCATGTGAGATATTTCAAATCCACATTCTTTAGTGGTTCAAACCAATTGGATTTGAGGAAATCTAAAACTACATTTAGATCCCACGGTGCCACCTTAGGCACCACAGGAGGCTGTATATGCAGTACTCCTTTGATAAAAATCTGGACCTCAGGGACTGAGGCCAATTCTTTTTGGAAGAATATTGATAGGGCCGAAATTTGAACCTTAATAGATCCCAATTTGAGACCCATAGACAATCCTGATTGCAGGAAATGTAGGAAAACGACCCAGTTGAAATTCCTCCATCGGAGCACTCCGCTGCTCGCACCACGCAACATATTTTCGCCAAATACGGCGATAATGCTTCGCGGTGACTTCCTTCCTTGCCTTTATCAAGGTAGGAATGACTTCTTCTGGAATGCCTTTTCCTTTTAGGATCTGGCATTCAAACGCCATGCCGTCAAACGCAGCCGCGGTAAGTCTTGAAAAAGACAAGGACCCTGCTGAAGCAGGTCCCTTCTCAGAAGTAGAGGCCACGGATCGTCCGTGACCATCTCTTGAAGTTCCGGGTACCAAGTCCTTCTTGGCCAATCCGGAGCCACTAGTCTTACTCCTCTTTGCCGTATAATCCTCAATACCTTTGGTATGAGAGGCAGAGGAGGAAACACATATACGGACTGGTACACCCAAGGTGTTACCAACGCGTCCACAGCTATTGCCTGCGGATCTCTTGACCTGGCGCAATAACTGTCCAGTGTCTTGTTGAGGCGAGACGCCATCATGTCCACCATTGGTTTTACCCAACGGTTTAATAGCATGTGGAAAACTTCTGGATGAAGTACCCACTCTCCCGGGTGAAGGTCGTGTCTGCTGAGGAAGTCTGCTTCCCAGTTGTCCACGCCCGGGATGAATACTGCTGACAGTGCTATCACGTGATTCTCCGCCCAGCGAAGGATCCTGGCAGCTTCTGCCATTCTGTTTCTTGTGCCGCCCTGTCTGTTTACATGGGCGACTGCCGTGATGTTGTCCGACTGGATCAACACCGGTCTTCCTTGAAGCAGAGGTTCCGCCTGGCTTAGAGCATTGTAGATTGCTCTTAGTTCCAGAATGCTTATGTGAAGAGACTTTTTCAGGCTCGACCACACTCCCTGGAAATTTCTTCCCTGTGTGACTGCTCCCCAGCCTCTCAGGCTGGCATCCGTGGTCACCAGGATCCAATCCTGCATGCCGAATCTGCGGCCCTCCAATAGATGAGCCTCCTGCAACCACCACAGAAGGGATACCCTTGTCCTCGGCGACAGGGTTATCCGCAGGTGCATCTGAAGATGCGACCCTGACCATTTGTCCAACAGATCCCTTTGCATGGAATCTGCCGAAAGGGATTGCTTCGTAAGAAGCTACCATTTTTTCCCAGGACTCTTGTGCATTGATGTACAGACACCTTTCCTGGTTTTAGGAGGTTCCTGACCAGGTCAGATAACTCCTTGGCTTTTTCTTCGGGAAGAAAAACCTTTTTCTGAACTGTGTCCAGAATCATCCCCAGGAACAGCAGACGAGTTGTCGGCATTAATTGGGATTTTGGAATATTCCGAATCCATCCGTGCTGCTTTAGCACCTCTTGAGATAGTGCTAAACCCATCTCTAGCTGTTCTCTGGACCTTGTCCTTATTAGGAGATCGTCCAAGTATGGGATAATTAATACGCCTTTTCTTCGAAGAAGAAATATTATCTCGGCCATTACCTTTGTAAAGACCCGAGGTGCCGTGGACAAACCAAACGGCAGCGTCTGAAACTGATAGTGACAGTTTTGTACAACGAACCTGAGGTACCCCTGGTGTGAGGGGTAATTGGAACGTGGAGATACGCATCCTTGATGTCCAAGGATACCATAAAGTCCCCTTCTTCCAGGTTCGCTATCACTGCTCTGAGTGACTCCATCTTGAACTTGAACTTCTTTATGTACAGGTTCAAGGACTTCAGATTTAGAATAGGCCTTACCGAGCCATCCGGCTTCGGTACCACAAAAAGAGTGGAATAATACCCCTTCCCTTGTTGTAGAAGAGGTACCTTGACTATCACCTGCTGAAAATACAGCTTGTGAATGGCTTCCAAAACCGTCTCCCTTTCTGAGGGGGACGTTGGTAAAGCCGACTTCAGGAAACGGCGAGGTGGCTCTGTCTCTAATTTCAACCTGTACCCCTGAGATATTATCTGCAGGATCCAGGGATTTACCTGCGAGTGAGCCCACTGCGCGCTGTAATTTTTGAGACGACCGCCTACCGCCCCCAAGTCCGCTTGCGAAGCCCCAGCGTCATGCTGAGGCTTTTGTAGAAGCCGGGGAGGGCTTCTGTTCCTGGGAAGGAGCTGCCTGTTGCTGTCTCTTCCCTCGTCCTCTGCCTCGTGGCAGATATGAATAGCCCTTTGCTCTCTTATTTTTAAAGGAACGAAAAGGCTGCGGTTGAAAAGTCGGTGCCTTTTTCTGTTGGGGAGTGACTTGAGGTAGAAAGGTGGATTTCCCGGCCGTAGCCGTGGCCACCAAATCCGATAGACCGACCCCAAATAACTCCTCTACGCATCGCCTGTCCACTGTCGTGTCCATAAAGCTCTTCTGGCCGAAATGGACATAGCACTTACCCGTGATGCCAGTGTGCAGATATCTCTCTGTGCATCACGCATATAAAGAAATGCATCCTTTATTTGTTCTAACGACAGTAAAATATTGTCCCCGCCCAGGGTATCAATATTTTCGATCAGGGACTCTGACCAAACTACCCCAGCACTGCACATCCAGGCAGTCGCAATAGCTGGTCGTAGTATAACACCTGCATGTGTGTATATACCTTTTTGGATATTTTCCATCCTCCTATCTGATGGATCTTTAAGTGCGGCCGTCTCAGGAGAGGGTAACGCCACTTGTTTTGATAAGCGTGTTAGCGCTTTGTCCACCCTAGGAGGTGTTTCCCAGCGCTCCCTAACCTCTGGCGGGAAAGGGTATAAAGCCAATAACTTCTTTGAAATTAGCAGTTTTTTATCGGGGCACCCCACGCTTCATCACACACGTCATTTAATTCTTCTGATTCGGTAAAAACTACTGTTAGTTTTTTCACACCCCACATAATACCCTGTTTAGTGGTACCTGTAGTATCAGCTAAATGTAACATCTCCTTTATTGCCAAAATCATATAACGTGTGGCCCTACTGGAAAATACGGTTGATTCGTCACCTTCACCACCGGAATCAGTGCCTGTGTCTGGGTCTGTGTCGACCGACTGAGGCAAGGGGCGTTTTACAGCCCCTGACGGTGTTTGAGGCGCCTGGACAGGCACTAATTGAGTGTCCGGCCGCCTCATGTCGGCAAACGACTGTTTAAGCGAGTTGACGCTATCCCGTAATTCCACAAATAAAGGCATCCATTCTGGTGTCGACCCCCTAGGAGGTGACATCCTCATATTTGGCAATTGCTCCGCCTCCACACCAATAACGTCCTCATACATGTCGACACACACGTACCGACACACAGCAGACACACAGGGAATGCTCTATACGAAGACAGGACCCACTAGCCCTTTGGGGAGACAGAGGGAGAGTCTGCCAGCACACACCAAAAAGCGCTATATATGACAGGGATAGCCTTATGATTAAGTGCTCCCTTATAGCTGCTTTTATATTGATATATTGCCATTTATTTTGCCCCCCCTCTCTGTTATACCCTGTTTCTGTAGTGCAGTGCAGGGGAGAGACCTGGGAGCCTTCCTGACCAGCGGAGCTGTGACAGAAAATGGCGCCGTGTGCTGAGGAGATAGGCCCCGCCCCTTTTCCGGCGGGCTCGTCTCCCGCTATTTAGTACATTTAGGCAGGGGTAAATATCTCCATATAGCCTCTGGGGCTATATGTGAGGTATTTTTAGCCTTTTTAAAGGTTTTCATTTGCCTCCCAGGGCGCCCCCCTCCCAGCGCCCTGCACCCTCAGTGACTGCCGTGTGAAGTGTGCTGAGAGGAAAATGGCGCACAGCTGCAGTGCTGTGCGCTACCTTAAGAAGACTGCAGGAGTCTTCAGCCGCCGATTCTGGACCTCTTCTTGCTTCAGCATCTGTGAGGGGGCCGGCGGCGTGGCTCCGGTGACCATCCAGGCTGTACCTGTGATCGTCCCTCTGGAGCTTCATGTCCAGTAGCCAAGAAGCCAATCCATCCTGCACGCAGGTGAGTTCACTTCTTCTCCCCTCTGTCCCTCGTTGCAGTGATCCTGTTGCCAGCAGGAATCACTGTAAAATAAAAAAACCTAAGCTAAACTCTCTAAGCAGCTCTTTATGAGAGCCACCTAGAATTGCACCCTTCTCGGCCGGGCACAAAAATCTAACTGGAGTCTGGAGGAGGGTCATAGGGGGAGGAGCCAGTACACACCACCTGACCTGTAAAAGCTTTACTTTTGTGCCCTGTCTCCTGCGGAGCCGCTATTCCCCATGGTCCTTTCAGGAACCCCAGCATCCACTTAGGACGATAGAGAAACAGATTTATTGTTTTACCCTATTGCAGGGCCCCCTTGTCTCACTTTCTGCTGTCCCTCAAGTCTGCTGTCTGGGTGTAATCTTTGACTCCTCCCTCCTCTTCACCCAATCACATTCAAACAATCTCTCATTTGTTTCCACCTCTGCAACATCTCCTGAATCAGACCCTCTCTCAATCTACTGTATGTCAACAAAACTTTCATCCATACACTGATTTCCAACTTCAACTCCTCTAACCACCTCCTCTCTGGCCACCCCTGCTCTCACCCTTCTCCTCTTCTGATCTCTCGCTTACAGTACCCTCCAAACCTGGTTACCTCCTCTCATGACCACCTCCAAGACTACTAGTGCTCCGCCTTCCTCCTCTGGAACCCACTCCCTCAATCAAGTCAGACTGTCAACCAGTGTCGCTAGTTTCAAATGTGCACTTAAAACACACATTTCATTAAAACTACCAGCACTCCTGTTATATCTCTACTTCACTCTTCCCAGTCACTCTTCTTCCCAGTTCATCTTCCAGCTGTTCGTTCCTCCCTTTAATACGTAAGCGCTCTTGTTCCTGTCTGTCAACTGTACTCCTTTGTGAGCCGCCTCCTCTCCCTGCAAATTACCCCTACAAGATAGTGAGTTCACCTACTCTCATCCCATGTCCGCATCCTACCCATTCTACCATTTATTTCTGTGTGTTATTTACACTGTATTGTACTCATGATACATCAAGTATATTACTTGCACAGCGCTGCAAATACTAGTGGTGTTATAAATATAAAAGAGAATAATTAGAACAACGATAATCACTGAACAGGTCCAACCATTCATGTCCACAACTACCACTATAAAGCCAGCAAAACATAGCTGTTCCTAGTGTATTGTATGAGCGCATTGCCGTGGATGCCAGTGACACACAAATGCCAGGAGTGTGTCACCAAGCACTCCAATCTAGTGTACTGTGTTACATGCATTTTTAGCTGATGGTTGTGAACGCATCCTGCACATATGGGTTATGAAGTGTTGGGTGTATTGGAGTAGTAAGGGTCCAGCATGGCAAATACATTACACAGTGGAAGCTCTGTATAGACCACAGAGCTCACACATTGCAGATATTCTTTTTTTTATTTTTATCTTGACTCACTTTAAATGTAATCCTTCATCTTTCACTAGCTAAATAATTGTACTTTAAGGTGGTTGTATAATAGGTTCCATGACTACAGAAACTCTGATTTTACAAAGCTAATTGTTAAATTTAAAGCAGCAGTTAAGTCTCTCCATCCTTACAAATCCATCCTCTGAATTATTGCTACAGCTATCCACCCTCCTTTGCTTCTAAACTTCTTGAGCAAGTTGTAAACAACCATAGAGGCTCTTTCCTCTCCACACACTTACTTCTAGACCCATTGCAATCCAGTTTACCATTTCACAGAAGATGTATTCACCAAGGTTTAGTAAAAGCTACTTGCAGACAAACCTAATGGTCATTTTTGTATTCTTTGACCCTGTTGACCAACTCCACCTTGTCCAAATACTCTACTCCATTAGCCACCATGGTACAACACTCTCCTGACTCTACCTCCACCTCCCTTTACTGATCCCTTTCTCAGTGTCCCCCAATGTTATTAACTTGGCCCAGCTTCACTTCTCCCTCTACCTTTTACCTCAAGAGCTTACAACCATCTTTGGCCTTCAATATCACATGTATGCCAACAACACTCACAGTTACCTTTTCTTCTCCTCCCTTTCTGTCCACATGCCTCACAAGCTGTCTTTTGGCCATTTTCTCCTGGAAGTCCAGACATTTCCCTAAACTTAATGTGGCTAAAAACCCCCAGAAGTCATTGACTTCCCCACCCATTAAGGACCCCTCCTCTCCAGTTACATAGCCTACCTTTCATCTGGCCCACAAGTATGCTATTTGGGACTATCCTTGTCTGCATATAGGGGGTCATTCCAAGTTGATCACTAGCTGCCATTGTTCGCAGCGCAGCGATCAGGATAAAAATCTGCATTTCTGCGCATGCACCGCAATGCACAGTCGCGTCGTACAGGTACAATGAGCATCGTGGGTTTGAGTCTAACGAACATTCCTGTCGCACGGCAGAACGCAGGAAGATTGACATGAAGGGGGCGTTTCTGGGTGGCAACTGACCATTTTCAGGGAGTGTTTGGAAAAACGGAGGCGTTGCTGAAAAACTGCAGTCGTGGCTGGGCATTCGCTGGGCGGGTGTGTGACGTCAAAAGCCGCCCCTCCATCGTTAGAATCAACGCACACGAAGAGTAACTACAAGGCTGGTCTTGTTTTGCACAAAAAGATTTTGCAGGCGCTCTGCTGCACAAGCGTTCGCACTACTGCAAAGCAAAAATACACTCCCCAGTGGGTGGCGACAATGCGTTTACACGGCTGCTAAAAACTGCTAGCGAGCGATCAACTCGGAATGACCCCCATAGTAACCATTTAGCATGTCTCCCTCCCCTGCCTTTTCCACCTGTTTTATCTCCAGAACTGGGCAAATTTGGTCAAAATAAATAAATAAAAAAATAAGATTTTACTTACCGATAAATCTATTTCTCGTAGTCCGTAGTGGATGCTGGGACTCCGTCAGGACCATGGGGAATAGCGGCTCTGCAGGAGACAGGGCACAAAATTTTAAAAGTTTGACCACTAGGTGGTGTGTACTGGCTCCTCCCCCTATGACCCTCCTCCAAGCCTCAGTTAGGATACTGTGCCCGGACGAGCGTACACAATAAGGAAGGATTTTGAATCCCGGGTAAGACTCATACCAGCCACACCAATCACACCGTACAACTTGTGATCTGAACCCAGTTAACAGTATGACAAACGTAGGAGCCTCTGAACAGACGGCTCACAACAATAACAACCCGATTTTTTTGTAACAATAACTATGTACAAGTATTGCAGACAATCCGCACTTGGGATGGGCGCCCAGCATCCACTACGGACTACGAGAAATAGATTTATCGGTAAGTAAAATCTTATTTTCTCTGACGTCCTAGTGGATGCTGGGACTCCGTCAGGACCATGGGGATTATACCAAAGCTCCCAAACGGGCGGGAGAGTGCGGATGACTCTGCAGCACCGAATGAGAGAACTCCAGGTCCTCCTTAGCCAGGGTATCAAATTTGTAGAATTTTACAAACGTGTTCTCCCCTGACCACGTAGCTGCTCGGCAGAGTTGTAATGCCGAGACCCCTCGGGCAGCCGCCCAAGATGAGCCCACCTTCCTTGTGGAATGGGCCTTGACAGATTTAGGCTGTGGCAGGCCTGCCACAGAATGTGCAAGTTGAATTGTGCTACAAATCCAACGAGCAATCGTCTGCTTAGAAGCAGGAGCACCCAGCTTGTTGGGTGCATACAGTATAAACAGCGAGTCAGATTTTCTGACTCCAGCCGTCCTTGAAATATATATTTTCAATGCTCTGACAACGTCCAGCAACTTGGAATCCTCCAAATCGCTAGTAGCCGCAGGCACCACAATAGGCTGGTTCAGGTGAAACGCTGAAACCACCTTAGGCAGAAAGTGAGGACGCGTCCGCAGTTCTGCCCTGTCCGAATGGAAAATCAGATATGGGCTTTTATACGATAAAGCCGCCAATTCTGACACTCTCCTGGCTGAAGCCAGGGCCAGTAGCATGGTTACTTTCCATGTAAGATATTTCAAATCCACCGATTTGAGTGGCTCAAACCAATGGGATTTGAGAAAATCCAAAACTACATTAAGATCCCACGGTGCCACTGGGGGCACAACCGGGGGCTGTATATGTAGTACTCCTTTTACAAAAGTCTGGACTTCAGGAACTGAAGCCAATTCTTTCTGGAAGAAAATCGACAGGGCCGAAATTTGAACCTTAATGGACCCTAATTTGAGGCCCATAGACAATCCTGTTTGCAGGAAATGTAGGAATCGACCCAGTTGAAATTCCTCCGTCGGGGCCTTCCTGGCCTCACACCACGCAACATATTTTCTCCAAATGCGGTGATAATGTTGTGCAGTCACCTCCTTCCTGGCTTTTACCAGGGTAGGGATGACCTCTTCCGGAATGCCTTTTTCCCTTAGGATTCGGCGTTCAACCGCCATGCCGTCAAACGCAGCCGCGGTAAGTCTTGGAATCATTCTTACTCCCCTTTGCCGTATAATTCTCAGTACTTTTGGTATGAGAGGCAGAGGAGGAAACACATACACTGACTGGTACACCCATGGTGTTACCAGAGCGTCTACAGCTATTGCCTGAGGGTCTCTTGACCTGGCGCAATACCTGTCCAGTTTTTTGTTGAGGCGGGACGCCATCATGTCCACCATTGATCTTTCCCAATGGACCACAATCATGTGGAAGACTTCTGGATGAAGTCCCCACTCTCCCGGGTGCAGATCGTGTCTGCTGAGGAAGTCTGCTTCCCAGTTGTCCACTCCCGGGATGAACACAGCTGACAGTGCTAACACATGATTTTCTGCCCAGCGGAGAATCCTTGCGGCTTCTGCCATTGCCCTCCTGCTTCTTGTGCCGCCCTGTCTGTTTACGTGGGCGACTGCCGTGATGTTGTCCGACTGAATCAACACCGGCTGACCCTGAAGCAGAGGTTTTGCCAGGCTTAGAGCATTGTAGATTGCTCTAAGCTCCAGTATATTTATGTGAAGAGACGTCTCCAGGCTTGACCACACGCCCTGGAAGTTTCTTCCCTGTGTGACCGCTCCCCAGCCTCTCAGGCTGGCATCCGTGGTCACTAGGACCCAGTTCTGTATGCCGAATCTGCGGCCCTCTAACAGATGAGCACTCTGCAACCACCATAGCAGAGACACTCTTGTCCTTGTGGACAATTTTATCCGCTGATGCATCTGCAGATGCGATCCGGACCATTTGTCCAGCAGATCCCACTGAAAAGTTCGTGCATGGAATCTGCCGAATGGAATCGCTTCGTAAGAAGCTACCATTTTTCCCAGGACTCTTGTGCATTGATGCACAGATACTTTTCCTGGTTTTAGGAGGTTCCTGACTAGATCGGATAACTCCCTGGCTTTCTCCTCCGGAAGAAATACCTTTTTCTGAACAGTGTCCAGAATCATCCCTAGGAACAACAGACGTGTCGTCGGGATCAGTTGGGATTTTGGAAAATTCAGAATCCACCCGTGTTGTTGGAGCACTACTTGGGTTAGTGCTACTCCGACCTCCAGCTGTTCTCTGGATCTTGCCCTTATCAGGAGATCGTCCAAGTAAGGGATAATTAAGACGCCTTCTCTTCGAAGAAGGATCATCATTTCGGCCATTACCTTGGTAAAGACCCGGGGTGCCGTGGACAATCCAAACGGCAGCGTCTGAAACTGATAATGACAGTTTTGGACCACGAACCTGAGGTACCCTTGGTCTGAAGGACAAATTGGAACATGAAGGTAAGCATCCTTGATGTCCAAGGACACCATAAAATCCCCTTCTTCCAGATTCGCTATCACTGCTCTGAGTGACTCCATCTTGAACTTGAATTTTTGTATGTACAGGTTCAGAGATTTTAGATTTAGAATCGGTCTTACCGAGCCGTCCGGCTTCGGTACCACAAATAGCGTGGAGTAATACCCCTGTCCCTGTTGTAGGAGGGGTACCTTGACTATCACCTGCTGAGAATACAGCTTGTGAATGGCCTCCAATACCGTCGCCCTGTCGGAGGGAGACGTTGGCAAAGCAGACTTTAGGAAACGGCGAGGAGGGGACTTCTCGAATTCCAACCTGTAACCCTGAGATACTACCTGCAGGATCCAGGGGTCCACCTGCGAGTGAGCCCACTGTGCGCTGAAATGTTTGAGGCGACCCCCCACCGCCCCTGAGTCTGCTTGTAAGGTCCCAGCGTCATGCTGACGCCTTTGTAGAAGCCGGGGAGGGCTTCTGATCCTGGGAAGGAGCTGCTTGTTGCAGTCTCTTACCCTTTCCTTTGCCTCGGGGCAAATAGGAATGTCCTTTTGCTCGTTTGTTCTTATAGGAACGAAAGGACTGCGGCTGAAAAGCCTGCGGCTTTTTCTGCTGGGAGGTGACCTGGGGTAAAAAGGTGGATTTTCCGGCCGTTGCCGTGGCCACCAGATCCGATAGACCGACCCCAAATAATTCCTCCCCCTTATACGGCAATACTTCCATATGTCGTTTGGAATCCGCATCACCTGACCACTGGCGCGTCCATAAACTTCTTCTGGCAGATATGGACATCGCACTTACTCTTGATGCCAGAGTGCAAATATCTCTCTGTGCATCTCGCATATAAAGAAATGCATCCTTTAACTGCTCTATAGTGAGTAAAATACTGTCCCTATCCAGGGTATCAATATTTTCAGACAGTGACTCCGACCAAGCCACGCCAGCACTGCACATCCAGGCTGAGGCGATTGCTGGTCTCAGTATAACACCCGTATGTGTGTATATACTTTTTAATGTATTCTCCAGCCTCCTATCAGCTGGATCCTTGAGGGCGGCCGTATCAGGAGACGGTAACGCCACTTGCTTTGATAAGCGTGTGAGCGCCTTATCCACCCTAGGAGGTGTTTCCCAGCGCGCCCTAACCTCTGGCGGGAAAGGGTATAATGCCAATAACTTCTTTGAAATTAGCAGTTTTCTATCTGGGGTAACCCACGCTTCATCACACACTTCATTCAGTTCCTCTGATTCAGGAAAAACTATCAGTAGTTTTTTCACACCCCACATAATACCCCTTTTTGTGGTACTTGCAGTATCAGAGATATGCAAAGCCTCCTTCATTGCCGTGATCATATAACGTGTGGCCCTACTGGAAAATACGTTTGTTTCTTCACCGTCGACACTGGATTCAGTGTCAGTGTCTGGGTCTGTGTCGACCGACTGAGGTAAAGGGCGTTTTACAGCCCCTGACGGTGTCTGAGACGCCTGGACAGGTACTAACTGGTTTGCCGGCTGTCATGTCGTCAACCGACTTTTGTAGCGTGCTGACACTATCCCGTAATTCCATAAACAAAGCCATCCATTCTGGTGTCGACTCCCTAGGGGGTGACATCACCATTACAGGCAATTGCTCCGCCTCCACGCCAACATCGTCCTCACACATGTCGACACACACGTACCGACACACAGCAGACACACAGGGAATGCTCTGATAGAAGACAGGACCCCACTAGCCCTTTGGGGAGACAGAGGGAGAGTTTGCCAGCACACACCCAAGCGCTATAAATATATATATAGGGCCAACCTTAATAAGTGTGTTCCCTGTATAGCAGCTCAAATATTATAAATATCGCCAATAAGTGCCCCCCCTCTCTGTTTTTACCCTGTTTCTGTAGTGCAGTGCAGGGGAGAGTCCTGGGAGCCTTCCTCGCAGCGGAGCTGGGCAGGAAAATGGCGCTGTGTGCTGAGGAGAATAGGCCCCGCCCCCTTTTCGGCGGGCTTCTTCTCCCGGTTTTTTTGGAACCTGGCAGGGGTTAAATACATCCATATAGCCCCAGGGGCTATATGTGATATATTTTAGCCAGAATAGGTATATTACATTGCTGCCCAGGGCGCCCCCCCCAGCGCCCTGCACCCTCAGTGACCGCTGGTGTGAAGTGTGCGGAGAGCAATGGCGCACAGCTGCAGTGCTGTGCGCTACCTCATGAAGACTGAGACGTCTTCTGCCGCCGGTTTCTGGACCTCTTCTCTATTCGGCATCTGCAAGGGGGTCGGCGGCGCGGCTCCGGTGACCCATCCAGGCTGTACCTGTGATCGTCCCTCTGGAGCTAGTGTCCAGTAGCCTAAGAAGCAAATCCATCCTGCACGCAGGTGAGTTCACTTCTTCTCCCCTAAGTCCCTCGTTGCAGTGAGCCTGTTGCCAGCAGGACTCACTGAAAATAAAAAACCTAACAAACTTTTTCTAAGCAGCTCTTTAGGAGAGCCACCTAGATTGCACCCTGCTCGGACGGGCACAAAAACCTAACTGAGGCTTGGAGGAGGGTCATAGGGGGAGGAGCCAGTACACACCACCTAGTGGTCAAACTTTTAAAATTTTGTGCCCTGTCTCCTGCGGAGCCGCTATTCCCCATGGTCCTGACGGAGTCCCAGCATCCACTAGGACGTCAGAGAAACTAATACTTATTCACACCCTCTCCTGCCTTTATCGCTGTAATCTACTCCTTCTGAACTCCGGCTTCATTCCACTCTAGTCTATCCTTAACTCTACTGACCACGTCTCATCATCCCTGACCATCCCTTCCCAATCTCATATTCAAACAGTATAATTTAGTTCAATGATAACGCGAACAGAAAATCTAATTTGTTTGGTCTTTTCTGCATTTTTTCTTTTTTAAATCTAATGTAGTTCTTGTCCTGGGTTCACCAACATCTTAAAGCCTCCGTGTGTACAAGTTTCCCGTTTCCTGGTTTTATAACATTGTACATTCGGAATCATTCAGCTAAGTATTCTGTCCATCCATTCCAATATATAGGGGTATATGCAATTGCGGTCGAATTCCCGAAATTGTCGAATTTCTGGACTTTTTCGCCAAAAAAAAAAAAATCGTCAATGCAATTCAGTACTTTCCGTCAAAAAAACGGACTTTCAAAATTCGACTTTTGTCAAATTCGACTTTTCTGCAATGATACAAGTGCTGCAATTCGACCAAAGTATATTCAATTGAAGTTTGGAAATTCGACAACAGTGCTTTTAGACAGTAAATTCGACATTTTCAATCCGCCACACTTTGGTGGGTGAAACTAATAAAAAAAATTTAAAACATGTTTTTTTTTGGTGTTTTTTTTTATTGATAATAGCATATCTATTTATATTAGAAGGGATTAGGTACTTGGTTTGTCTTTTTTGGAGGCACAAGTATTATTTATATATTTTTTTAAATAATATTTTTTTATTTTTTTTTTATAGATGGAATGGTAAAATTCAGAAAAAAAACGGCGTGGGGTCCCCCCTCCAAAGCATAACCAGCCTCAGGCTCTTCGAGCTGGTCCTGGTTCTAAAAATGCGGGGAAAAAATTGACAGGGGATTCCCCGTATTTTTAAAACCAGCACCGGGCTCTGCGCCTGGTGCAAAAAATACGGGGGACAAAAAGAGTAGGGGTCCCCCGTATTTTATACACCAGCATCGGGCTCCACTAGCTGGACAGATAATGCCACAGCCAGGGGTCACTTTTACACAGTGCCTTGCGGCCGTGGCATTAAATATCCAACTAGTCACCCCTGGCCGGGGTACCCTGGGGGAGTGAGGACCTCTTCAATCAATGGGTCCGTCCCCCCAGCCACCCAAGGGCCAGGGGTGAAGCCCGAGGCTGTCCCCCCCATCCAAGGGCTGCGGATGGGGGGCTGATAGCCTTGTCAAAATTGAAAGAATATTGTTTTTTCCAGTAGTACTACAAGTCCCAGCAAGCCTCCCCCGCAAGCTGGTACTTGGAGAACCACAAGTACCAGCATGCGGGCGAAAAACGGGCCCGCTGGTACCTGTAGTACTACTGGGGAAAAAATACCCAAATAAAAACAGGAGACACACACCGTGACAAGTACAACTTTATTACACACTGCCGACACACACATACTTACCTATGTTGACACGAAGCAGTCGGTCCTCTTCTCCAAGTAGAATCCACGGGTACCTGAAAATAAAAGATAATTATACTCACCTGATCCAGGGTCCAGAGATAAATCCACGTACTTGTCAAAACAACAAAACGAACACCCGACCACCGGACTGAAAGGGGTCCCATGTTGACACATGAGACCCCTTTCCACGAATGCAGACACCCCCGTGACAGCTGTCACAGAAGTGTCTCTTCAGCCAATCAGCGAGTGCAACGTCCTTGCACTCTGCTGATTGGCTCTGTGTGCGTCTGAGCTCTGACAGCGCATCGCAAAGCCTCTCCATTATATTCAATGGTGGGAACTTTGCAGTTAGCGGTGAGGTCACCCGCGGTCAGCGGCTGACCGCGGGTAACCCCACCGCTGACGGCAAAGTTCCCACCATTGAAAGTAATGGAGGGAGCTGTGCGATGCGCTGTCTGAGGTCACACGCGTACAGCCAATCAGGTGAGCGCCACGGAAGTAGCGCTTCCCGATTGGCTGAAGGGACCTCAGTGACAGGAGTCACGTGGGGTCCCGGCACATTCGGGGAAAGGGGTCTGATGTGTAAACATGGGACCCCTTTCAGTCCACTGGTCCGGGTGTTCGTTTTCTTTTTTTAACAAGTACGTGGATTATCTCCCGGACACTGGATTGAGGCGAGTCTAATTTTTTTCACAGGTACCCCGGATCGTCGGAGACTGTGGCAGTCGGCGGGTCAACATAGGTAAGTATGTGTGTGTCGGCAGTTGTGTAATAAAGTTTTACTATCAAGGTGTGTGTCTCCTGTTTTTATTTGGATATTTTTTTTCCAGTAGAACTACAGGTACCAGCGGGCCCGTTTTTATCCCGCATGCTGGTACTTGTGGTTCTCCAAGTACCAGCTTGCGGGGTAGGCTTGCTGGGACTTGTAGTACTGCAGGAAAAAACAATATTCTTTACATTTTCTCAAGGCTATCAGCCTCCCATCCGCAGCCCTTGGATGGGGGGGGGGGGGGGGGGGGGACAGCCTCGGGCTTCACCCCTGGCCCTTGGGTGGCTGGGGGGGGGGGGGTACCCCTTGATTGAAGGGGTCCCCACTCCCCCAGGGTACCCCGGCCAGGGGTGACTAGTTGGATATTTAATGCCACGGCCGCAGGGCGCTGTATAAAATTGACCCCCGGCTGTGGCATTGTCTGTCCAGCTAGTGGAGCCCGATGCTGGTGTATAAAATACGGGGGACCCCTACTCTTTTTGTCCCCCGTATTTTTTGCACCAGCTCTAGGCGCAGAGCCCGGTGCTGGTTTTAAAAATACGGGGGATCCCTGTCAATTTTTCCCCCGGATTTTTAGAACCAGGACCAGCTCGAAGAGCCCGAGGCTGGTTATGCTTTGGAGGGGGGACCCCACGCCATTTTTGGGGTTTTTTTTCCAAATCGCGGCAAAATCCGGCAAATCGGCCGTTTTTCGCCCGCGAAACTGTCGAATCAGTTTTCCATTGAATATGGTGAATTTCGGCAACCACTTGCCGAAATTGGACGGTCGAATTGTGTCGAATTAAAAAACGGCGATAATTTGCCGCGATTCGCCGCTAATTGCATATACCCCTTAGTATCCATCCCTGCAATTCACTGCAGTGATCATCAGCCACACAATCTCTGCAGGGTTGGAATGTTATTGGCACACTTAGTTGTGTGTGTGCTTACTCTCCTGCCAAGATTACTGCTTTCTGAAATTACAGTTTAAATGTCATCGCCCCCTTGTAGAACACCACTTTGGTGACAGCAGGTAGTGTGCTTTTTTAAACAACCCCTGCTCGGATTTTTGATGGCAAAATGAGATCTGCAGTATTAAAAGGGGGGAAAACAAAAAAGCCCCAGAGGGAGCTGAAAAATGACACTCCAGACCACAAACTTCCAGGCCCATTAGAAAGTATTCTACTAGGAAATAGGTTCTTTAGCTACAAAGAACAGAATAGAAATAAAAAGGTTTGGGGAATAAAATAGGTTTGAAAAGATTACTAACTCTATAGTGGTTGCAGAGAGATTTTAAAAGCCAAAAAGAAATGCAAACACACACTCATCAGTAATATGGCAAGCTACACACCCACCGAAAGTGGCAGCCACCAACAGGAGGAAAATAAAGTGACTGGTGCACGGATAACTGTTTGGGTTTGTACACAGGCATTTAAAGACAATACTAGGTAAAACTTTGCCCTTACTTTAAAAGAGTTTTAAACTTGCATCCCACGTTACGTAGAACTACTGATCTGCCATATGTAGCCGGGAGACACAGTAGTCAACTGATGTTACAGCCAGAGGAAGGAAGAGACCAGGGCGTCTGTGAGCTCAAACCACACACGTGGAACACAGCCAAGTAATGTGACAAATGTAATACCGCCTGTTATCTAAGCGCTGCCAGGTCCAAGTGGAACCAGTTACCCGATCACATACGTATCCAGTGTACACTTTTAGCTGAATGACACAGGGGGATTTTTATGGAGACATTTAAAGAAAAAAGCAAGAAGGTCAAGATACATCACTTGAATTTAGCGTAGACAGGTCACTATCCTACTATACAATGGAAATAATAAATGACCCATTTAAGGGTCATCCAAGTTACAGCCCATCACTGGTGCAGCCTAAAAATACTATTATTGTTATTGAGGCATTAGATACTTTTTGGCTCCAATAGCCCTCCACATACCGGGATTAGTGCGGCTATGATTTAAATAATGTTGGTATTTATAAGAAGAATGTCACTGCGATGAAAAAACTACCGACCTTCTCCAGCTCTCTGGGTATTCGCAGGCAGGTGTATACCCGCTCTCTCCTCTCTTTGTATTTTGCTTCATTGTGTTCCAGAAAATAACCGCGGGTGAGCTCTGCACCGATGAACCTGAATAATGAAAGATCTGAAAGACAGAAAGAATACCCCAGAAAATGAATTAAAAACAGCACATAACGACACTACCATCAAATTTAATACAAATGAATATAGTTTCCACTAGTAGTTATGCATCGCTATTTACCAGTACTTTGATATCCATTCTCTTCTTCTCACTTGAAAATGAAATACATTACATAAAGAGTTTGGTGACATGAAATGCGATTATCAAAACACGGAAGACTATTGAAGATTTTAAGCAGGAATTAGCATCATACAATATTAACTGGTTTGATAGGTTTGTATTATTTATCTGCCAGTCTTTAAAAGGAAAAGCCTGTTTCTGTTGTATACACGGGCTGTAGTTATACAGAAGGCGAGAGCAGCGTAAGGGGCTCACAGAATAGTGATGGATAGGACTGCTTGGGCTATGATCAATGCATGAAGGAGAAACTAAGGTCCCCATTTATCAAGCCTTGGAGAGTGATAAAGTATCAGCCACTCAGCTCCTAACTTCCATGTTATTATTATTATAAAATTTTATTTATAAAGGCGCCTCAAGTGTTTTGCAGTGCCAAACAAAGGACAGTACAGGGAGACAAAACTTAGCATTACAGTAAATAACAAAAATAGACTACAGGTAACAGAGCACCACAATTCTCAACATAACACAGCTAAGATGTAAGTAGCGAGGGAGTAATCATCCTACTACTAGGGGCTGGTGGCCATAGATGGAGATGAGCCTTTACCAGCAGGAGAAAAGGCGGGTAAAGATGGTTGCTAAGTAGGGGGGAGAGCTGCGAGTGGAATGTGTCGAGAAGAGGGTTTAGACAACAAGAGGAAAGAGGACCCTGCTCTGAAGAGCTAACAATCTAGTGCAGGCATTCCCAACCACGGTCCTCAAGGCACACCAACAGTGCAGGTTTTAGTAATATCCAGCCTTCAGCACAGGTGACTTAAATAGTAGCTCAGTTATTTTGATTTAACCATCTGTGCGGCAACCTGGATATCACTAAAACCTGCACTGTTGGTGGGCCTTGAGGACCGTGGTTGGGAATGCCTGATCTAGTGGGAAGGGGCGACAGACAGATGACATGAGGTGCAAGCAAGCGGGAGGAAGCCTGATGGCAGTATGTAAACAAAGCCGAGATGTTTAAGGCATGAGGCAGGGGGGTGGAGGAGCAGCCTCAGGACTAGGTTATGCATCGGAAGGGTACACTTTGATGAATAGGTGGGTTTTTAGTGCCTGTTTGAAGCTTTGTAAGGTCGGGGAGAGTCTAATGGAGCAGGGGAGTGCATTCCACTGAAGGGGTGCACCACGGGCATAGTCTTGAACTCGAGCATGGGAAGCAGTGACCAGTGCAGTGGAGAGGCGACGGTCATTGGTTGACCGTAGGGGGCGGGAGTATGAAGGGAGAGGAGGTTGGAGATGTAGGAAGCAGTGGAATTAGAGATGGCCTTGTACGTGAGGGTGAGGAGTTTGAAGAGGATTCTGTAGGGGAATGGGAGCCAGTGTAGATTTTGTCAAAAGGGAGTGGCAGATGTGGAGCGGCAGGAGACGAAGATAAGCCTAGCTGCGGAGTTCAGGACAAATTAGAGGAGAGCAAGCGAGACCAGTGAGGAGAACATTGCAGTAGTCAAGTCGTGAGATGACCAGTGGTGGATGATAAGTTTAGTTGCACTCTGGGAGAGAAATGGCCTGATGCAAGCAATGTTGCACAGCTGTATTTGACAGGATTGTGCCAGAGCTTGGATGTGGGGTGCAAAGGAGAGGTAGGAGTCAAGTTACGTCCAAGCAGTGGAGTTGGGGAACGAGGGAGATGATGGTGTTGTCAACAGTCATAGAGATTTTGGTAGGGGGTGTTACTCTGGGTGGGGGAAAGATGATGAATTCAGTTTTGTCCATGATGAGCTTCAGAGAGCGCTCAGACATCCAGGAGGAGAGTGCAGAGAGGCCGAGAGAGGGCAGAGGGGGACAGATCAGAAGAGGAAAGGTAGAGTTGTGTTTTATCAGCATAGAGGTGGTATTTAAGGCCTAAGGAGTTAATGAGCGCACCCAGGGAAGAGGTGTACAGGAAGAACAGAAGGGGGCCTAGGACAGAACCCTGAGGGACACCAACAGGAAAGATGGAAGGGTGTGAGGTGGTGCCAGAGGCAGACACAGAGGAGGAGCGGTTAGTGAGGTAAGAGGATAACCAGTCAAGGACAGTGCCAGAGAGGCAAACGTTTTGGAGTGTGCGTAGGAGGAGAGGATGATCCACGGTGTCAAAGGCAGCAGAGAGGTCCAGAAGGATGAGCAGAGAGAAGTAGCCCCTTGATTTGGCCGAAAGCAGGTCATTGGTGACTTTCACCAGGGCAGTCTCAGTGGAGTGGAGTGGGCGAAAGCCAGATTGTAGTGGATCGAGGATTGAGTTGTCAGAGAGGTAGCTTGTGAGACAGTTGTAGACCAGTTGTTCAAGTAGTTTGGAGGCAAAAGGGAGGAGAGATGGGGTGGTAGCTAGCGAGTGATGAAGGGCCGAGGTTGGTTATTTTGAGAATAGGTGAAACCAGAGCATGTTTGAATGGTGAGGGGAAGATGCCGGTAAAGAGCGATAGGTTAAAGAGGTGAGCAAGGTGGGAGCAAGCAGTGGGGGAGGAGAGGGAGCGGAGAATACGGGAGGGAAGGGGGTCCAGGGGACAGGTGGAGGGGGGGGGAATAAGATGAGGGAGTGGACTTCCTTGTCTGAAGTGGGACGGAAGGAGGACAGGGTGGGATAGATGGGAGGCAGGGGGGCAGCAGAGGAGATGTTGTAACGGATAGCCTCAATTTTGGAGATGAAGAAGGAGGAGGAAAAGTCAGTGGCAGTGAGGGAAGATGGGAGGGGAGGAGGGGGGCAAAGCTGAGTGTTGAAAGTTTCAAAGAGATAGCGTGGACAGGAGGACCGAGAAGAGTTGAGTACTTGGAAAAAGGATTGCTTTGCGATGGAAAGAGCAGAGCTGTAGGAGGAGAGAATAAACTTGAAATGGAGGAAGTCCGCCAGAGTGAGATTTCCTCCAGGAGCGTTCAGTGGAGCGTGTGCATTTTTGTAAGAAACGTGTTAGTTTGGTGTGCCAGGGTTGGGGTTTGGAGTGGCGGAGGGGGACAGAGGAGAGGGGGGCCACAGAGTCGAGATCAGCGGTTAGGGAAGAGTTATAGAAGTAGGCTGCTTGGTTGGGACAGGTCATAATGGATAGAGGAGAGAGGAAATTCTCGAGGGAGGACATGATAGTGGGGTCGAGATACCAGCGATTGTGTATTTGAAAAGTGACAGTTAGGAGGTGATTGGCTGGTACTTTATCTCCGTGTTATTGATCACTCTCGGAGGCTTGATAAATCTGGGCCTATTTATGGTCTATTTATATTATATCTAATTATTGTTACACTTTTTAAAAGGATTGAAAAGCCACACAGCTAGCAACCCTAGGCACCTCCTCTGTGAAGTAATTTTAGCTAAAGCCGGTCATTTTGTCATGGTTCTTACCTCTGTTCATAAAAAAGTTTCGATATCTCTATTAAATGTTTATCTTTTATGGTCGTATAGTGTTTAAAGGACTATTAAAAAGTTTAAGCATCCGTGTTCCTGTAACACTATTTTGCTGGAAAACGCACAAGTTACAACACTTTACAGTTATGTTCTTGGCAACAGCTGCAAAGAATTCAATGTCACCTCTTTAAGCTCATTTATAAGTATCATTCATTAAAGTGCACTACAGTTGAATTATGTAATAATACAAGGAGGCGGAGGTCCAGGACTTGAATCAAAAGGTATAAATCCTCCTGAGAATACAGTGACGTTGTCATACATTTTATTGCTCTGCAGTATAAACAATGCTCAAACCTCTATATTCCAGAACCCAAAGCAGCCTAATTCTAGTCTTTTCCAAACATATCACTGTTTCAGTTTTTATCCAGAAACCATTGTGCAGATCCTGTACGTACAGCCCCCTTTATTGCCTCAGACAGACCTGAACATTGTACATGTGTACATATGCCACATCATTTCAAACATAAGGGGCATTAAAAGGGAACAAATAAAAAACACGACATGCAGATGAAGAAAGGTGACATTAGTGGAAACAAAAGCTGCATGGTCTAATACTGGAGAGAACAAGCCTTGCAAAAATGACAGCACAAACACCACACATGCAGCAAACTAGAAAAGACACGACAGTAAAGCTGGGTACACACTTTCGCGATTAACTGGCTAATCATGTAAACGTTCCCGATGAGCCAAGTACTATTTATCCAGCTTGTCCTCCTGGAAGCCCCCCCTGTGTGTGCTAGAAATAGCTCAGTGTGTACAAGCTTCTATGGGATCAGGACAGACCAAATTAAACAGCACATAAGAGGAGACCTACCGATCCCGATCATTGCTGGGCAGTTGTAAGACGTTAATCAGCTAATGCTCCTGCATACACACCTATACAATCATTGGCCCAATCACCAGATATCCAACAATTGTATAGGTATGTACCCAGCTTAAGGGTTCTGCAATGTATGATCCCCCATTTATAATCCACACACTTTCACTTGTTAACCATAATTATTAGAACTAGTAACACAAAATCAATTGCAAACATCAATTTGTGGAATCTATGGTTAATTCTGCAATGCGAGATCAATGTAAAGTGTATCACAGGGGTCAATTCAATTCACTGACAGTTGAATAGAGCCGGGAGTTAGCTTCCGGCGCTATTCAATACAGCGAGAATCGGCATCGGCCGGGAAGTTAAGTCGGAGAATGCCCATTCTCCCGACAATTCAGCCTGTTAATTCCGCGAGAACGGGCCTTCGCAGACTTAACTGGAGCTGAATTGAATAGCGATGGGAGCTAACTCCCGGCGCTATTCAACTGTCACTGAATTGAATCGACCCCATAGAGCCTTGAAACCATCCCGGATCCCAAGACAGTATTAATACAGATACCACAGGTAGTGGTCATAAGGAAACTACAGGGGGCTGTTAGTGGCCATAAAGAGGCAACTACACTGCTCAAAAAAATAAAGGGAACACTAAAATAACACATCCTAGATCTGAATGAATGAAATATTCTTATTAAATACTTTGTTCTTTACATGGTTGAATGTGCAGACAACAAAATCACACAAAAATTATCAATGGAAATCAAATTTATTAACCCATGGAGGTCTGAATTTGGAGTCACACTCAAAATTAAAGTGGAAAAACACACTACAGGCTGATCCAACTTTGATGTAATGTCCTTAAAACAAGTCAAAATGAAGCTCAGTAGTGTGTGTGGCCTCCACGTGCCTGTATGACCTCCCTACAACCCACACAAGTGGCTCAGGTAGTGCAGCTCATCCAGGATGGCACATCAATGCGAGCTGTGGCAAGAAGGTTTGCTGTGTCTGTCAGCGTAGTGTCCAGAGCATGGAGGCGCTACCAGGAGACAGGCCAGTACATCAGGAGACGTGGAGGAGGCCATAGGAGGGCAACAACCCAGCAGCAGGACCGCTACCTCCGCCTTTGTGCAAGGAGGAACACTGCCAGAGCCCTGCAAAATGACCTCCAGCAAGCCACAAATGTGCATGTGTCTACTCAAATGATCAGAAACATGAGGGTGGTATGAGGGCCCGACGTCCACAGGTGGGGCTTGTGCTTACAGCCCAACACAGTGCAGAACGTTTGGCATTTGCCAGAGAACACAAAGATTGGCAAATTCGCCACTGGCGCCTTGTGCTCTTCACAGATGAAAGCAGGTTCTCACTGAGCACACGTGACAGAGTCTGGAGACGCCAAGGAGAACATTCTGCTGCCTGCAACATCCTCCAGTATGACTGGTTTGGCAGTGGGTCAGTAATGGTGTGGGGTGGCATTTCTTTGGGGGGGCCGCACAGCCCTCCATGTGCTCGCCAGAGGTAGTCTGACTGCCATTAGGTATGAGATCCTCAGACCCCTTATGAGAGACCATATGCTGGTGCGGTTGGCCCTGGGTTCCTCCTAATGCAAGACCTCATGTGGCTGGAGTGTGTCAGCAGTTCCTGCAAGACAAAGGCATTGATGCTATGGACTGGCCTGCCCGTTCCCCAGACCTGAATTCAATTGAGCACATCTGGGACACCATGTCTCACTCCATCCACCAATGCCACGTTGCACCGCAGACTGTCCAGGAGTTTAGGAGTTGGCGGATGCTTTAGCCAAGGTCTGGGAGGAGATCCCTCAGGAGACCATCCTCCACCTCATCAGGAGCATGCCCAGGTGTTGTAGGGAGGTCATACAGGCACCTGGAGGCCACACACACTACTGAGCCTCATTTTGACTTGTTTTAAGGACATTACATCAAAGTTGGATCAGCCTGTAGTGTGTTTTTCCACTTTAATTTTGAGTGTGACTCCAAATCCAGACCTCCATGGGTTAATAAATTTGATTTCCATTGATAATTTTTGTGCGATTTTGTTGTCAGCACATATAACTATGTAAAGAACAAAGTATTTAATAAGAATATTTCATTCATTCAGATCTAGGATGTGTTATTTTAGTGTTCCCTTTATTTTTTTGAGCGGTGTAAAAGGTCTCATAGGCTTGAAAATGACAACTGTTACTAAAGACTAAACAGTGATAGGCAGTAACTGTATATCACCAAATAAGCATATTTTGGGGTACAATTTAGTGTCCTATTGTGCCGTGTGTTTATATGTAAAAGTAGGGAAAAAGAAAAAAACATGAGAAAAACGACAGTACTTGCAACTTAAAAAAATATGTTCCATCCTTACAACACCTCAACATACACGTCCCACATCTTTTTCAGCCATTTATTTGCTTTTCAGAAAAAATTACAAGAAAAGTTATTTATTGGCAATATTTCACTATTCAAGCATCGTTACATAAAGTATTACTCATTAGCTACTGCCCTATATCATGACATTTGTAACCCTGGAACACTAACCTTACCAAAAAACAAAAAAAAAAGTTAATCGCTAACCATTGGTCTTAGAGACCCAACTATTTAGACCCACAGTGTTCGGACACTAAGCAATTAATAATTATTCTAATATTATGCATGTCTTAGAACTCAAGGCTACACCATAAAATACACATAAAGGCCATTGTTTGGTTTTTCGGCTGAAAGAGGCAATAGAGCACAACTGGCCGGAAGTGTCCTTTTCTCCTTTGGTGTTGTATGTTGTGAGTATATCGGGTTTCTCAGTAGTAAGAGTGATGTCTTTTCCAGAGTGGATTGTAGTTAGCAAGACAACAAACTATCGCTAACCATGGGTCTGAGAGACCCGGCTTCTCTATAACCGCTGAACTATCAACATTCCAAAAAGTTTCGTATTATGGCCAATATTGATCTATTATTACAGAAAGGTACTGAAGATATCAGAGGTTTAAAAAAATGTTTTGTTGTATTATTTACAAATGTGAAAAGTGTTCGGGTGTGACAGGCCCCTGGTTAGTTGTCCAGGGTTAAAATTTAAATAACTTAAACAGTTATCACCAATTCTGAGAGGAGTGAACTAAAAAGCTGCAATTTCTCCCTTTGAAAGCCACGTTAATTTAACGCAAAATTCTAATTGAATACTACAAAGTTGGGCAACCTAATTTGCAGCTAATTGAATCTGCCCCTAAGAATGTATAGAATAAGTCACATGATACAATGTGTGACCTACTGGGACACAGAATAAGGTTCTTGCACAATGGCATTACACATTTTTCTCTAACGGAGGAGAACTTGTATGGATTTGTTGTATTGTTGATTATACATTTGGAAAGTACCATATATACTCGAGTATAAGTCGACCCGAATATAAGCCGAGGCACCTAATTTTACCACAAAAACTTGGGAAAACTTATTGACTCGAGTATAAGCCTAGGGTGGGAAATGCAGCTCTAGCCGTACACAGCCCTCATACTGCCAGATATGCCCCCACAGGGCCAGATATGCCCCCCCCCAAGTGTCAAATATGCTCCCCCAGTGCCAGTTACAACTTACCCTCCGCCGCTCCCGTGCTGTTTTGTGAAGGAAGGACACGGAGGGCACAGCGCCTCTCCTCTCCTGTGTCCCTCCTGCGTCTCCGGTGGCAGCGGCGTGTGTGTGCTAAATGAAGTGCCGGTTCGTGAGCCAATCAGAGTTCACGAACGGGTACTTCATTTAATAGACCCTCCGCTGCCGCCGGAGACGCAGGAAGGACACAGGAGAGGCGCGCGCTGTGCCATCCATGTCCCTCCTTCCCACTGACTCGAGTATAAGCCGAGGGGGCTTTTTCAGCACAAAAAAAAGTGCTGAAAAAGTCGGCTTATACTCGAGTATATATGTCATTTGTAATGAAGCACTGATGGGATTTGTATTATCTTTATTCACTATAATGACACCTATCAGACACATAAATAGCATCTATCCTATAAGTGACGGTTTTCTACTTCTACTTATATGTGCCTCTTCAAAGGGCTTGCAGCCCTGTATCTACAACAGCTTATTTTTGTCAGGAGTGGGACACTTATGGGGGAATCCACTTGCTGGCATTGTGCTGCTGAGCACTGCCTCAATACTTGGCAGCACACATATCTCCCTTTACAGATCCATAGGTCGAGAATGAGAACCTACAATGCCGGTGGGCGTCGTGTCATTCCGGAACACCGCATCACATCCAAATTGAAAACCTCTAATAAGGTTTTCCTTAGCTAAAATATTTTTTTTTTAAATTATAAATGTAAACTATAAAGATCTAAAGAACCAGACCACAACCATCATTCACTGGCAGGGTTAGCATGTTTTATGCCTCCACAAAGCATTTACAAGTATTTAACACTTGCGGATAGAGTAGGTGTTCCAAATACAGCAAATATAACATCAACGCCTGCAAACGTTAGTAACAGTGGCAGCAAGTAAGGTGACGATAGGTTAAGCGTCATACACATTTACATGCATTTTAATAAGAATGCATGCAATAAACGCCAAAATACACTTGGTTGCAGTTTGTATAAATTACCTTTTAGACCTGGAAGTTTGAATAAGAGATTTATGAAACCAGAGGAGAACTATGGGCCAGATTCAAATGTGCTCTCCCCCACTCCCGGCCGTGATCGCGCCCGCTGGCGGTATTCTAATGTTCCGGAGGTAGTGAGCTGAAATGTGTATAGAGAGTCTTTTCATGATCGCACCCATTTGTTTAGTCAGGTTAAGATGCTTTGCACGCCTAAACCCGACTAGGCGCGATAGGGGCAAAAACTGGGGACATCTGAATATCGTCCCTCCATCTCCCATCACTTTAGATGGGAGATAGGGGGGCACGTTAACATTTGAATCCGACCCTATATGTTGTGTCCCGTATGCCCATACACTGCAGCAGTCTAGACTAACCTGGTGATGTCTCCTTTCATTTACTAAACATACGTCATGCTCCTATTAGAACACTAGGAGATTGTATTTAGACTTATCATAGCTGCCTTTATACGGCAATAGAGTGCAGAGTGATAAGCCATTCACACCATGATAAGGGACACCATAAATAGAGGTTGTGTTAGTGTTGTGTATTGTTCTCTTATCAACGCCACAAAATCAAATGGCAAATCTGATACATTAATCTATAATTACTCCAGGTGAAATGTACTAGACTGTTGATAACCAGTGGGACAGCCCGATTTTCTATCATTCTACTTTCACTTCGAAGCAAGTCCGTGTCAGTTCACAATATTTATTTTATTTTATTAAATTCCTATTGGTACCAAGCCAAAAACAAGTTGTTGTTATTATTATTATTATTATTATTATTATTATTATTATTATTATTATTATTAAGGTGGCATTTAGCTCTCATTACATGGAGGAACAACTTTCTTACTTTATTAATATAGCAACATTATTTTTTAGTTTGTTTTTTTTTTTTAAAAGGGGACACAAAGTTTATCAGTTATTTCATTAGGGGCATCAATTCTTACATTTTATTATATAAGTGCAGATTATTCTATTACTAGTAAAATGACTCAACATATGCCAGCGACTTCAGCCCACTCCTGCTCTGCCTCATACCACCTATGATTACAGTCCCTTATGTGCTCTCATGGTGACCTTTCCTATCTCCGCTGCTGCAGTGGAAGCACTGGGGAAGGGCACACGTTGCCGCTCTCACTGTGCGAGGCATAGAGACGGGACAGACTGCACTGAATTATCCTATAGACAAGAGGGAACACCTGTTTTATATTTATTATTATTACATTTTATTTATAAGGCCGCCACAAGTGTTTAACAGCGTCGTACAAAGGACAGTACAGGGAGACAAAACTTAGCATTACAGTAAATAAGTAACAAAAATAGACTACGGGTAACAGAGCACCACAATTCTCAAAACATAATACAGCTAAAATGTAAGTAGCGAGGGAGTAACCATCGTACTACTAGGAGCTGGTGGCCATAGATGGAGATGAGCCTTTACCAGCAGGAGAAAAAGCGGGTAAAGATGGTCGCTGAGTTGGAGAGAGCTGCGAGTGAAATGTGTTGAGAAGAGGGCTTAGACAACAAGAGGAAAGAGGGCCCTGCTCTGAAGAGCTAACAATCTAGTGGGAAGGGGAGACAGACAGATGACATGAGGTGCAAGCAAGCGGGAGGTAGCCTGATGGTGGTATGTAAGCCGAGATGCTCAAGGCTTGAGGCAGGGGGGTGGAGGAGCAGCCTCAGGACTAGGTTATGCTTTGATGAATAGGTGGGTTTTTAGTGCTCGTTTGAAGCTTTGTAAGGTCGGCGAGAGTCTAATGGAGTGGAGGAGTGCATTGCACTGAAGGGGTGAAGCACGGGCATAGTCTTGAACTCGAGCATGGGAAGCAGTGACCAGGGCAGTGGAGAGGCAACAGTCATTGGCCAACCGTAGGGGGCGGGAGGGAGTATGAAGGGAGAGGAGGTTGGAGATGTAGGGAGCAGTGGAATTAGAGATGGCCTTGTATGTGAGGGTGAGGGGTTTGAAGAGGATTCTGTAGGGGAATGGGAGCCAGTGTAGATTTTGTCAAAAGGGAGTGGCAGATGTGGAGCGGCGGGAGAGAAAGATAAGCCTAGCTGCGGAGTTCAGGACAGACTGGAGGGGAGCAAGATGGAAGCAAGTGAGGTCAGTGGGAACATTGCAGTAGTCGAGTCGTGAGATGATCAGTGAGTGGATAAGTTTAGTTGCGCTCTGGCAGAGAAATGGCCTGATGCAAGCAATGTTGCGTAGCGGGAACCGACAGGATTGTGCCAGAACTTGGATGTGGGGTGCAAAGGAGAGGGAGGGTTCAAGAGTGATGCCCAAGCAGCGGATTTGGGGAATGGGGGAGATGATGGTGTTGTCAACAGTGATAGAGATATTGGTAGGGGGTGTTGCTCTGGATGGGGGAAAGATGATGAGTTCAGTTTTGTCCATGTTGAGCTTCAGAGAGCACTCAGACATCCAGGAGGAGATTGCGGAGGGGCAGCTGAAAACCTGAGAGAGGACAGAGGGGAACAGATCAGGAGAGGAGAGGTAGAGTTGTGTGTCATCAGCATAGAGGTGGTATTGAAGGCCAAAGGAGGAGGAGCGCACCCAGGGAAGAGGTGTACAGGAAGAACAGAAGGGAGCCTAGGACAGAACCCTGAGGGACACCAACAGGAAAAATTGAAGGGTGTGAGGTGGTGCCGGAGGCAGACACAGACACAGAGAAGGAGCGGTTAGTGAGGCAAGAAGAAAACCAGTCTACGACAGTGCCAGAGAGGCCAACGTTTTGGAGTGTGCGGAGGAGGAGAGGATGATCCACGGTGTCAAAGGCAGCAGAGAGGTCCAGAAGGATGAGCAGAGAGAAGTAGCCCCTGGATTTGGCCGAAAGCAGGTCATTGGTGACTTTCACCAGGGCAGTCTCAGTGGAGTGGAGTGGGCGAAAGCCAGATTGTAGGGGATCGAGGATGGAGTTGTCAGAGAGGTAGCTTGAGAGATGGCTGTAGACCAGTTGTTCAAGTAGTTTGGAGGCGAAAGGGAGAAGAGAGATGGGGCGGTAGCTACTGAGTGATGAAGGATCGAGATTGTTTTTTTTTGAGAATAGGTGAGACCAGAGCATGCTTGAATGGTGAGGGGAAGATGCTGGTAGAGAGCGATAGGTTAAAGAGGTGAGCAAGGTGGGAGCAGGCAGAGGAGGAGAGGGAGCAGAGAAGATGGGAGGGAAGGGGGTCCAGGGGGCAGATGGAGGGACGGGGGGGATAAGACGAGGGAGAGGACTTCCTTGTCTGTAGTGGGACGGAAGGAGGACAGGGTGGGATAGATGGAAGGGAGGGATGATGGCGGCAGGGGGGCAGCAGAGGGGTACCCGATGACATCTAGCTCCACTTTAGGGAACTGCAATTTGTTTGCGCATCCACCCACCCAGGGGATACGTGATGCTAAACAGCACTGGCCTGTTATTGAAGGGCTAGAAGGGCCTTTGTGTGAGTTTCAAGCAGTCAGTTTCAGGTTTTCACTCTCCATATCACTGGGTGTTCCATATGGAGATTCGGAGGCTGAAGTCGCCAGCAGTTTGTAGCAGATTGCAACTTGTCACCAAAATGACGAGTTTGTTACATTTCTGCCTACATCTCTGTTAATTCTTGCTCAAGAGTTTCCATACACAGGGGTTCTAAAATTTTATCTCCCAGAACCCAAAATATACTGTACCTGTGCACCTGCTTTTGCATTCAGTAT
Organism: Pseudophryne corroboree; assembly: GCF_028390025.1. Lineage (NCBI taxonomy): Eukaryota > Metazoa > Chordata > Amphibia > Anura > Myobatrachidae > Pseudophryne > Pseudophryne corroboree. The sequence continues at coordinate 1,085,656,081 of NC_086444.1, forward strand.
TTTCAACAGTAAAGTATCATTTTGGGCCGTTTCCCATTACATAACACTGTCACCTCAGTAAACAGATAGCGTTAGAAGAGTCACTTGCAGTAACTACTGACACTTACAAATGCAAATAAATAGACAGAAAGGGAGAGATCGCAACAAGCCCAATATTACCATCCCATATGGCAATCTCTGCACAACAGGATCTCTTGCAAAGCAATGGCAGAAACTTCATCAAGAGTTCTGCAGCAAAAACAAGAGAGTGCCTAGGGGTGCGATCCCTACTGTTTAGTATGCACTCATACTAAGGAGTTTTGTTTGTTTTTAAACATAGGAATATTTTATCTACCTATGTGTTTCTCCAAGTGCTTACATTGTGTAACTCGGCACAACATGATTCCAAGTAAAACTATTTTTCATCCATATACCGGAAAAGGAATCAATATTAGACCGTCCCTTATTTGCACTAGAAAATTTGGCATTTACTTCCTATCTGTCCTTGCAGGCAGCAATATGTGGGCATTACAGAAAGATAGTACAGGTTGAGTATCCCATATCCAAATATTCCAAAGTACGGAATTATTTGAGTGAGATAGTGAAACCTTTGTTTTCTGATGGCTCAATGTATACAAACTTTGTTTAATACACAGTTATTAAAAATATTGTATTAAAATGACCTTCAGGCTGTGTGTATAAGGTGTATATGAAACATAAATGAATTGTGTGAATGTAGACACACTTTGTTTAATGCACAAAGTTATCAAAAATATTGGCTAAAATGACCTTCAGGCTGTGTGTATAAGGTGTATATGAAACATAAATGTATTCTGTGCATATACTTGGGTCCCATTGCCATGATATCTCATTATGGTGTGCAGTTATTCCAAAATATGGAAAAATCCGATATACAAAATACTTCTGGTCCCAAGCATTTTGGATATGGGATACTCAACCTGTATAAGCAGCGGATGGCTCTCCATAGGCCAAATGTAAGAGTGAGAGTTTCAGAAAGTGAGAGATTTAGTAAGGTTTTTCAGGTTTTTTTTTTTTTTTTTTTTTAAAGTGGCAATCATTTACACAGCAAAACAAGGTTGATCTTTCTGTGTAAATGATTGCCACTTTTAAAAAACCTGCAAAACCTTACCAAATCTCTCACTTTTTGAAACTCTCACTCTATTACATTTGACCCCATAAATCTATTATTAGAACAACCGCCACCCAAACTGGGTCTAGTGAACAACCTGTAGGAAGAAATTATACCACTGCTCCTCTCGGATTAGCGTCCCTGTGAAAAAAGATTAGGCCATCATCCAATTACAACGTGAGATATATATAAATATATCAAGTAAAAGTCTTACTGAAGACGAAGTATAGATGGAGTCACCAGCAGGACCCACTTGCCCCTAGAGGGCTTGTCATGCTTACTTTACAAATTCCTCTCTTATATATGGCAGTCTTTTCTACCTTATTCTTGGTTTCCAATTCTTCCCATTTTTCATATTTGGTCTAGTGGCTGCTACCTGTCATTGTTATCTGATTATTATAGCCTTTAGCCTCTTTATAGTACTTGTTACATTCATGCAGAGTGCTTTATTACATGATTTCTGGTACATGCCAATACTTTATGGCCCTTATATAAAATGCTTTGACTTAGACCAATATGTCACTCATATGTTGTTTGTATGCCTTATTCCCAACATCTTCTCACCTGTTTATGTATAGGGTGATCACCATGGTGACAGGTCTATTGATATCATGGCCGTGACTTCCAGCTTCGGTTGTGCAGCACATGTACACACTACCACTTCCATTAGTAGTGGTTTACATATTTGTCCCAAAATATTTTATAATGAAACATTGGCTGTACAAGTGTTTTAAGACATGAATCAAATTGCAACATACTTTGACACAGATTATATATATATATATATATATATATATATATATATATATATATATATATATATATATATATACACACATATATACACACACACATACATATACACACACACATGGTACTGTGCAAAAGTTTGCCTTCAAAACAGAATCATTTCTAGGTACACTTGCACACAGTTTACGAAGGAACTCAGCAGGGAGGTTGTTAAACACATCTTGGAGCAAAAATACAATGAACGACCCAGTGATTGCGCAGTAAAAAGGACCAGCTTCCTTGGTACACCTCTAGGGGGGAGAATAAACACCAATCCTCTACAAGGAGAAGGATTTTAATGTGATGTTTTTATGTTTTGTCTGTACAATAAACATTGTTCCCTCTTCGATAATTTAATCGAGTCACATGTGTCAGACAGAAATTGCTTCTGAGTAGGTCACTTAGAATCATCTGTAAGAGACTGAGCGCCAGGGGTACCCTCTAAATTCTTGTTTTGCTGTAAACACATCTTGGAGAACTAACCACAGATCTTCTGTGGATGTAGGCTTGCTCAAATCCTTCTCTCTCTTCATGTAATCCCAGACAGACTCAATTTCAGGCAGGTACTTATACATCATGCAATACCATCAGGGAGGTGGCCGATTCACTCCCAATGTATTTTGCAGCTGTACAACCCTAAACATACAGGCAATGTCATTAAGAACCATCTTCAGTATAAAGAAGAACAAGGTGTCCTGGAAGCAATGATATGGCCCCCACAGGGCCCTGATCTCAACATCATGGAGTCTGTCTGGGATCACATGAAGAGACAGAAGGATCTTTGCATGCCTGAAGATTGTGGTTAGTTCTCCAAGATGTTTGAAGGGTTCCTTCAAAAACTGTTGTGCAAGTGTACCTAGAAGTGATGCTGTTTTGAAGGCAAAGGCTGGTCAGTGCTGTATATATAAAACAAAACAAAAAGGCATGGGGCGAAACAGATAGTGCATTATATACTAAGATAGATTTGGTATGGGGTATGTTACACGATTTGCCAGCTGTTCTGTAACATAACTTCCTCCAGCTTGCTGAGCTGTCAGTTATCCCCCAGCTAATGCTGACATAAAGGTGGGAGCACTGGGTAGAGTTATTGTCCGGCACCCAGCCAGAGTGCTGACAGTCAGCTGCTGCTGCTGCTATTTGACAATGGAGCTGCTGCTGGTGGTCACTCAGTGTGTGGCTCCTGCTGGCAGACAATAACCAGGACAGCTGTCAGATGCAGGTGCTGGGAGCCACTCCCTTGTAGGGCAGAAGCAGCCAGGAGCTCAGGAGGATATACTCCCTCCCCACCACTTCACCAAAGCACCTGTCAATCACCCCCCTCCTGTCAATCACCCGCCTCCTCACCTGACAGGTTCCTCTTCTTCACCTCCACACGCTTGCCGTCACTCATCTCATAGAAGCCCAGGGTCTCGGCAGGTCTGGCTGTGGTCGCTCTGTCCCCCCCATCCTCTTCCTTGTCCTCCCCACTCAGAGCCGCCGCCGCGTCCGCCATCCCCTGCCTGCCGCGGCGGCCAGTGCCTCCTTCGTGGTGCGTGTGTCTCACCAAACACTGCACGTCATCACACGGCGACTGCAGCGGCTGTTTGTTTTACTCGGTACTAGGGTGAGTGATGACTGCACTTAGAGAGAGGGCGTAGCCGAGAGTCAGCAGCCGCCATCATGGAAAAGGGCAGCTTGCCCATAGTTAGGTGACGTCAGATGGGTGTGTGATCAACTAGAGACTGGCAGCACGGCATGCTGGGGCTTGTAGTGTGACAACAGCTTTCCCTCTGCACCGACTTGTGTTTTTCACAAGTAGAAGATACTTGATGTTTGTATCTGTATTTGATGTATGTAAGTTTGTTATTTTGGAACCTGTTTGTGTGTTTATTTAAGGCTAGTTGTTGTTATTATTATTATTATTATTATTATTATTATTTTATTATTATATTATATTATTTATTTTTCTTTTCTGTAGCACAATTATGAGGGAAAAAGGTTTTGTAGGTTATATGCAGACAAGAAGAAAACTAGCAATAACCCACTGCAGGATCTCTGGTATGGTAGAAAAGTGAAGAAGAAGAAGAAGAAGAAGAAGAAGAAAAAGAAGAAGAATATCACTGTTAAAAATAAAACAATAAAAAAGGGGGGCTAATATCAATATATTGATTCTGAGTCGCACTTAAGTTCAGACACATCATCTAGCGGGTTTTGGCAAACTACATGGTGGAGTTGAAGAGATGGGTGGTTCAGTCACAGAGATCCGTGCACGTGGCGTGACTCAGGATTGCTGCGAAGCCACGCTCCCTTTTCTGCCTGTGCAGAAGGCCCAGGTTCTCACTGGAAAATGTTGGGAGGTATGATATATGGATTGGTGTGACAGTTTGGGTATGGTAAGCTGGCAGAGGGATAACCCTTTCCTGGAGCCTAACCCTCCCCCTGCAGTCTAAACTTAACAGTACCCCCCCACACACACACACACACACACACACACACACAGCTTACCTGTCCACAGCCATGGCAAATCCTCATTCGGATCCTGGCGGTTGGGTTTCCGACATCAGGATTGTGATCCTTGTCGGGATGCCGGCGCCGGGACTGTGATCCTTGTCAGGATGCCGGTGCCAGCATTTTGGCAAGTGTCGGGATTCTGGCTTTGGTATTTTGACTGCCGTGATCCCGATCGGATTCCGTTGTGCCTTATAACCAATACAGGGAAATGAGACTGATGATCCCATTTGAATGTAGATATCTCTGATTAGACTGTTCAGGGTGATTGCTGCTACTTCACAGAGTCTCCCTGACATTCATGAAGAGTTGGCAAGTATGTAGGCTGTGTTTAAAAAATGTCAGGCGTTGGTTGGTTGGTACTTTGGGAGTTTTTCAGAGCTGATTGTAGATACACACACACTGGGGTCGGGGGGGGGGGGGGGGCAGCAGATACTATTATCAGGCTCATCATAGTGCAGAAAGCGGTCAGCTGTGGATATCTGAGTGGGGGTGCATCTGTTTGCACCATAAACTCACCTCTTCTTCTTTCTCCGTTGTTCAGCATCCTGTTGTGTTGGGGGAAAGATGAGCGAGGGCCACTGCAAGCCATCACTGCCAGAACCCATCCTGTCTACCTCAGCTTGCATTGCTCCTACTCCACGTGCAGATAACAGTGCATTTCTTTGGGTGGTCTACTGCCGCCTGCTCCTCCCTTGGAGCCATACAACCGGCACTTTAGTTTATTTGAAAAAACAAACAAAACTTATATTTTGTATGATCGCGTTATGCTCCGCCCCCGTTGCGTCCAAACTTGTGCATGCTCCGTGCAGTTGTCAGATGGGACTGGGAAAGTCCGGTGGATTAGATGGGTTTTTTTGGGCAGCAGGATATTGATGCGAGGATCAGGAGACCCCCAAAGGATACCGAAGTATTGGCAAGTATGGCCAGTGCCCAGCATAACTAAGTGGCATGTGGCCAGTGCTGGCCTGGAGGGGTGGTGGCGGTTGAGGCAGAGGAGAGGCACTGTAGTCAGTGCTGCAGCTTGACTGACATGGTGCAGGTGTAGCGGCGGGCCCCGGGACCCCAAGACAGCTCGGACCCCATAGCAGCCGCATACCCTGCACCTATGGTAGTTATGCCATGGTGCTGGTGTGTCCTATCAGTATCAATCCAGGGGTGCTCTGTCTGCTGTATCTAAAAGGGGTGATCCGCACATGTGCAGTGGGTCTCCTATTTATGAGCAGATCTGCACATGTGCAGTGGGTCTCCTATGTATGAGCAGATCTGCACATGTGCAGTGGGTCTCCTGCATATGAACAGACCTGCACATGTGCAGTGGGTCTCCTGAGTAAGAGCAGATCTGCACATGTGCAGTGGGTCTCCTGCGTATGAGCAGATCTGCACATGTGCAGTGGGTCTCCTATGTATGAGCAGATCTGCACACGTGCAGTGGATCTCCTGAGTATGAACAGATCTGCACATGTGCAGTGGGTCTCCTGTGTATGAGCAGATCTGCACATGTGCAGTGGGTCTCCTGAGTAAGAAAAGATCTGCACATGTGCAGTGGGTCTCCTGTGTATGAGCAGATCTGCACATGTGCAGTGGGTCTCCTGAGTATGAGCAGATCTGCACATGTGCAGTGGGTCTCCTGAGTATGAGCAGATCTGCACATGTGCAGTGGGTCTCCTGAGTATGAACAGATCTGCACATGTGCAGTGGGTCTCCTGAGTATGAGCAGATCTGCACATGTGCAGTGGGTCTCCTGAGTATGAGCAGATCTGCACATGTGCAGTGGGTCTCCTGAGTATGAGCAGATCTGCACACGTGCAGTGGATCTCCTGAGTATGAACAGATCTGCACACGTGCAGTGGGTCTCCTGAGTATGAGCAGATCTGCACATGTGCAGTGGGTCTCCTGAGTATGAGCAGATCTGCACACGTGCAGTGGGTCTCCTGAGTATGAGCAGATCTGCACACGTGCAGTGGATCTCCTGAGTATGAACAGATCTGCACATGTGCAGTGGGTCTCCTGTGTATGAGCGGATCTGCACATGTGCAGTGGGTCTCCTGTGTATGAGCAGATCTGCACATGTGCAGTGGGTCTCCTGAGTAAGAACAGATCTGCACATGTGCAGTGGGTCTCCTGTGTATGAGCAGATCTGCACATGTGCAGTGGGTTTCCTGAGTATGAGCAGATCTGCACATGTGCAGTGGGTCTCCTGAGTATGAGCAGATCTGCCCATGTGCAGTGGGTCTCCTGTGTATGAGCAGATCTGCACATGTGCAGTGGGTCTCCTGAGTATGAGCAGATCTGCACATGTGCAGTGGGTCTCCTGAGTATGAGCAGATCTGCCCATGTGCAGTAGGTCTCCTGTGTTTGAGCGGATCTGCACATGTGCAGTGGATCTCCTGAGTATGAGCAGATCTGCAAATGTGCAGTGGGTCTCCTGTGTATGAGCGGATCTGCACATGTCCAGTGGGTCTCCTGCGTATGAGCGGATCTGCACATGTCCAGTGGGTCTCCTGCGTATGAGCGGATCTGCATATGTCCAGTGGGTCTTTCTGTCTTTGGAGAGGAGATGTGGCCACTTTAGGTGTTTTTTGTGCATTGCTGAATATGAATGACAAGAATATTGTCCTTTCTTGTGAAAAAAGCACTGAGATCATCAATTTTCTTGACATCACGGTGTACGTAAAAGAGGGTCAATTACATACAAAAACTTACTCTAAACTAGAGATGAGCGCCTGAAATTTTTCGGGTTTTGTGTTTTGGTTTTGGGTTCGGTTCCGCGGCCGTGTTTTGGGTTCGAACGCGTTTTGGCAAAACCTCACCGAATTTTTTTTGTCGGATTCGGGTGTGTTTTGGATTCGGGTGTTTTTTTCAAAAAACACTAAAAAACAGCTTAAATCATAGAATTTGGGGGTCATTTTGATCCCAAAGTATTATTAACCTCAAAAACCATAATTTACACTCATTTTCAGTCTATTCTGAATACCTCACACCTCACAATATTATTTTTAGTCCTAAAATTTGCACCGAGGTCGCTGTGTGAGTAAGATAAGCGACCCTAGTGGCCGACACAAACACCGGGCCCATCTAGGAGTGGCACTGCAGTGTCACGCAGGATGTCCCTTCCAAAAAACCCTCCCCAAACAGCACATGACGCAAAGAAAAAAAGAGGCGCAATGAGGTAGCTGTGTGAGTAAGATTAGCGACCCTAGTGGCCGACACAAACACCGGGCCCATCTAGGAGTGGCACTGCAGTGTCACGCAGGATGGCCCTTCCAAAAAACCCTCCCCAAACAGCACATGACGCAAAGAAAAAAAGAGGCGCAATGAGGTAGCTGTGTGAGTAAGATTAGCGACCCTAGTGGCCGACACAAACACCGGGCCCATCTAGGAGTGGCACTGCAGTGTCACGCAGGATGTCCCTTCCAAAAAACCCTCCCCAAACAGCACATGACGCAAAGAAAAAAAGAGGCGCAATGAGGTAGCTGTGTGAGTAAGATTAGCGACCCTAGTGGCTGACACAAACACCGGGCCCATCTAGGAGTGGCACTGCAGTGTCACGCAGGATGTCTCTTCCAAAAAACCCTCCCCAAACAGCACATGACGCAAAGAAAAAAAGAGGCGCAATGAGGTAGCTGACTGTGTGAGTAAGATTAGCGACCCTAGTGGCCGACACAAACACCGGGCCCATCTAGGAGTGGCACTGCAGTGTCACGCAGGATGTCCCTTCCAAAAAACCCTCCCCAATCAGCACATGATGCAAAGAAAAAGAAAAGAAAAAAGAGGTGCAAGATGGAATTGTCCTTGGGCCCTCCCACCCACCCTTATGTTGTATAAACAAAACAGGACATGCACACTTTAACCAACCCATCATTTCAGTGACAGGGTCTGCCACACGACTGTGACTGATATGACGGGTTGGTTTGGACCCCCCCCAAAAAAGAAGCAATTAATCTCTCCTTGCACAAACTGGCTCTACAGAGGCAAGATGTCCACCTCATCTTCACCCTCCGATATATCACCGTGTACATCCCCCTCCTCACAGATTATCAATTCGTCCCCACTGGAATCCACCATCTCAGCTCCCTGTGTACTTTGTGGAGGCAATTGCTGCTGGTCAATGTCTCCGCGGAGGAATTGATTATAATTAATTTTAATGAACATCATCTTCTCCACATTTTCTGGATGTAACCTCGTACGCCGATTGCTGACAAGGTGAGCGGCGGCACTAAACACTCTTTCGGAGTACACACTTGTGGGAGGGCAACTTAGGTAGAATAAAGCCAGTTTGTGCAAGGGCCTCCAAATTGCCTCTTTTTCCTGCCAGTATAAGTACGGACTGTGTGACGTGCCTACTTGGATGCGGTCACTCATATAATCCTCCACCATTCTATCAATGTTGAGAGAATCATATGCAGTGACAGTAGACGACATGTCCGTAATCGTTGTCAGGTCCTTCAGTCCGGACCAGATGTCAGCATCAGCAGTCGCTCCAGACTGCCCTGCATCACCGCCAGCGGGTGGGCTCGGAATTCTGAGCCTTTTCCTCGCACCCCCAGTTGCGGGAGAATGTGAAGGAGGAGATGTTGACAGGTCGCGTTCCGCTTGACTTGACAATTTTGTCACTAGCAGGTCTTTCAACCCCAGCAGACTTGTGTCTGCCGGAAAGAGAGATCCAAGGTAGGCTTTAAATCTAGGATCGAGCACGGTGGCCAAAATGTAGTGCTCTGATTTCAACAGATTGACCACCCGTGAATCCTTGTTAAGCGAATTAAGGGCTCCATCCACAAGTCCCACATGCCTAGCGGAATCGCTCCGTGTTAGCTCCTCCTTCAATGTCTCCAGCTTCTTCTGCAAAAGCCTGATGAGGGGAATGACCTGACTCAGGCTGGCAGTGTCTGAACTGACTTCACGTGTGGCAAGTTCAAAGGGCATCAGAACCTTGCACAACGTTGAAATCATTCTCCACTGCGCTTGAGACAGGTGCATTCCACCTACTATATCGTGCTCAATTGTATAGGCTTGAATGGCCTTTTGCTGCTCCTCCAACCTCTGAAGCATATAGAGGGTTGAATTCCACCTCGTTACCACTTCTTGCTTCAGATGATGGCAGGGCAGGTTCAGTAGTTTTTGGTGGTGCTCCAGTCTTCTGTACGTGGTGCCTGTACGCCGAAAGTGTCCCGCAATTATTCTGGCCACCGACAGCATCTCTTGCACGCCCCTGTCGTTTTTTAAAAAATTCTGCACCACCAAATTCAAGGTATGTGCAAAACATGGGACGTGCTGGAATTTGCCCATATTTAATGCACACACAATATTGCTGGCGTTGTCCGATGCCACAAATCCACAGGAGAGTCCAATTGGAGTAAGCCATTCCGCGATGATCTTCCTCAGTTGCCGTAAGAGGTTTTCAGCTGTGTGCGTATTCTGGAAAGCGGTGATACAAAGCGTAGCCTGCCTAGGAAAGAGTTGGCGTTTGCGAGATGCTGCTACTGGTGCCGCCGCTGCTGTTCTTGCGGCGGGAGTCCATACATCTACCCAGTGGGCTGTCACAGTCATATAGTCCTGACCCTGCCCTGCTCCACTTGTCCACATGTCCGTGGTTAAGTGGACATTGGGTACAACTGCATTTTTTAGGACACTGGTGAGTCTTTTTCTGACGTCCGTGTACATTCTCGGTATCGCCTGCCTAGAGAAGTGGAACCTAGATGGTATTTGGTAACGGGGGCACACTGCCTCAATAAATTGTCTAGTTCCCTGTGAACTAACGGCGGATACCGGACGCACGTCTAACACCAACATAGTTGTCAAGGCCTCAGTTATCCGCTTTGCAGTAGGATGACTGCTGTGATATTTCATCTTCCTCGCAAAGGACTGTTGAACAGTCAATTGCTTACTGGAAGTAGTACAAGTGGGCTTACGACTTCCCCTCTGGGATGACCATCGACTCCCAGCGGCAACAACAGCAGCGCCAGCAGCAGTAGGCGTTACACGCAAGGATGCATCGGAGGAATCCCAGGCAGGAGAGGACTCGTCAGAATTGCCAGTGACATGGCCTGCAGGACTATTGGCATTCCTGGGGAAGGAGGAAATTGACACTGAGGGAGTTGGTGGGGTGGTTTGCGTGAGCTTGGTTACAAGAGGAAGGGATTTACTGGTCAGTGGACTGCTTCCGCTGTCACCCAAAGTTTTTGAACTTGTCACTGACTTATTATGAATGCGCTGCAGGTGACGTATAAGGGAGGATGTTCCGAGGTGGTTAACGTCCTTACCCCTACTTATTACAGCTTGACAAAGGGAACACACGGCTTGACACCTGTTGTCCGCATTTCTGGTGAAATACCTCCACACCGAAGAGCTGATTTTTTTGGTATTTTCACCTGGCATGTCAACGGCCATATTCCTCCCACGGACAACAGGTGTCTCCCCGGGTGCCTGACATAAACAAACCACCTCACCATCAGAATCCTCCTGGTCAATTTCCTCCCCAGCGCCAGCAACACCCATATCCTCCTCATCCTGGTGTACTTCAACACTGACATCTTCAATCTGACTATCAGGAACTGGACTGCGGGTGCTCCTTCCAGCACTTGCAGGGGGCGTGCAAATGGTGGAAGGCGCATGCTCTTCACGTCCAGTGTTGGGAAGGTCAGGCATCGCAACCGACACAATTGGACTCTCCTTGTGGATTTGGGATTTCGAAGAATGCACAGTTCTTTGCTGTGCTGCTTTTGCCAGCTTGAGTCTTTTCATTTTTCTAGCGAGAGGCTGAGTGCTTCCATCCTCATGTGAAGCTGAACCACTAGCCATGAACATAGGCCAGGGCCTCAGCCGTTCCTTGCCACTCCGTGTGGTAAATGGCATATTGGCAAGTTTACGCTTCTCCTCCGACAATTTTATTTTAGGTTTTGGAGTCCTTTTTTTTCTGATATTTGGTGTTTTGGATTTGACATGCTCTGTACTATGACATTGGGCATCGGCCTTGGCAGACGACGTTGCTGGCATTTCATCGTCTCGGCCATGACTAGTGGCAGCAGCTTCAGCACGAGGTGGAAGTGGATCTTGATCTTTCCCTAATTTTGGAACCTCAACATTTTTGTTCTCCATATTTTAATAGGCACAACTAAAAGGCACCTCAGGTAAACAATGGAGATGGATACTAGTATACAATTATGGACTGCCTGCCGACTGCAGACACAGAGGTAGCCACAGCCGTGAACTACCGTACTGTACTGTGTCTGCAGCTAATATAGACTGGTTGATAAAGAGAAGATGTCTATGTAACTATGTATGTATAAAGAAGACTGAAAAAAATCCACGGTTAGGTGGTATACAATTATGGACGGACTGCCTGCCGAGTGCAGACACAGAGGTAGCCACAGCCGTGAACTACCGTACTGTACTGTGTCTGCAGCTAATATAGACTGGTTGATAAAGAGAAGATGTCTATGTAACTATGTATGTATAAAGAAGAATGAAAAAAAACCACGGTTAGGTGGTATACAATTATGGACAGACTGCCTGCCGAGTGCAGACACAGAGGTAGCCACAGCCGTGAACTACCGTACTGTACTGTGTCTGCAGCTAATATAGACTGGTTGATAAAGAGAAGATGTCTATGTAACTATGTATGTATAAAGAAGAATGAAAAAAATCCACGGTTAGGTGGTATTACAATTATGGACGGACTGCCTGCCGAGTGCAGAGACACAGAGGTAGCCACAGCCGTGAACTACCGTACTGTGTCTGCTGCGACTGGATGATAAATGATATAAAAAATATATATACAGTATATCACTACTGCAGCCGGACAGGTATATATTATATATTATATAATGACGGACCTGCTGGACACTGTCTGTCAGCAGAATGAGTTTTATTTTTATAGAATAAAAAAAAAAAACACACAAGTGAAGTCACACGACGAGTGTTTAACTTTTTCAGGCAATCACAATATAAGTATACTACTAACTATACTGGTGGTCAGTGTGGTCAGGTCACTGGTCAGTCACACTGGCAGTGGCACTCCTGCAGCAAAAGTGTGCACTGTTTAATTTTAATATAATATGTACTCCTGGCTCCTGCTATAACCTATAACTGGCACTGCAGTAGTGCTCCCCAGTCTCCCCCACAATTATAAGCTGTGTGAGCTGAGCAGTCAGACAGATATATAATATATATAGATGATGCAGCACACTGGCCTGAGCCTGAGCAGTGCACACAGATATGGTATGTGACTGACTGAGTCACTGTGTGTATCGCTTTTTTCAGGCAGAGAACGGATATATTAAATAAACTGCACTGTGTGTCTGGTGGTCACTCACTATATAATATATTATGTACTCCTGGCTCCTGCTATAACCTATAACTGGCACTGCAGTAGTGCTCCCCAGTCTCCCCCACAATTATAAGCTGTGTGAGCTGAGCAGTCAGACAGATATATATAATATTATATATAGATAATAGATGATGCAGCACACTGGCCTGAGCCTGAGCAGTGCACACAGATATGGTATGTGACTGACTGAGTCACTGTGTGTATCGCTTTTTTCAGGCAGAGAACGGATATATTAAATAAACTGCACTGTGTGTCTGGTGGTCACTCACTATATAATATATTATGTACTCCTGGCTCCTGCTATAACCTATAACTGGCACTGCAGTAGTGCTCCCCAGTCTCCCCCACAATTATAAGCTGTGTGAGCTGAGCAGTCAGACAGATATATATAATATTATATATAGATAATAGATGATGCAGCACACTGGCCTGAGCCTGAGCAGTGCACACAGATATGGTATGTGACTGACTGAGTCACTGTGTGTATCGCTTTTTTCAGGCAGAGAACGGATATATTAAATAAACTGCACTGTGTGTCTGGTGGTCACTCACTATATAATATATTATGTACTCCTGGCTCCTGCTATAACCTATAACTGGCACTGCAGTAGTGCTCCCCAGTCTCCCCCACAATTATAAGCTGTGTGAGCTGAGCAGTCAGACAGATATATATAATATTATATATAGATAATAGATGATGCAGCACACTGGCCTGAGCCTGAGCAGTGCACACAGATATGGTATGTGACTGAGTCACTGTGTGCTGTGTATCGCTTTTTTCAGGCAGAGAACGGATTATAAAGTAAACTGCACTGTCCTCACTAGTAAACTCTCTCCACTCAGTCTCTACACTTCTACAGTAACAGTACTCCTCCTAGTCAGCTCCAGTAAATCTCTCTCAGTCTCTTATAATCTAAATGGAGAGGACGCCAGCCACGTCCTCTCCCTATCAATCTCAATGCACGTGTGAAAATGGCGGCGACGCGCGGCTCCTTATATAGAATCCGAGTCTCGCGATAGAATCCGAGCCTCGCGAGAATCCGACAGCGTCATGATGACGTTCGGGCGCGCTCGGGTTAACCGAGCAAGGCGGGAAGATCCGAGTCTGCTCGGACCCGTGAAAAAAACCATGAAGTTCTGGCGGGTTCGGATTCAGAGAAACCGAACCCGCTCATCTCTACTCTAAACCCACTGATTCTGGAATTTATATAGCAGCGAATACCTGTCATCATAATAGCTGGCTTAATTCCATTCAAATTGGCCAGGTAAAAAGATTAAAAAGGAATTGTACCGAAAACGACATTTTTGAACTCCAAGCGAAGGAAATGAATGAAAAATTTCTTGCCTCTGGTTACAATAAGGAAATTATCGAAAGGGCTAATTTTGAAGTTGGAATTATTGAACGGAGGGAACTTTTAAGCAAGAAATCTGTTAAGAAGGACAAGGACAACAAATACTAGTGGGCATTCATAGCCCAATATAATCAACAGCATAGAGCCATTGAAAAGATGCTGAAGAAGCACTGGGGGCTTTTGAAAAAAAGATCCCGTGATTGGAACTCTCGTTCCTGAGAGGCCAACTTACATTTGTCGAAAATGCCCCCAACTTAAGAAATAAATTGGTTTCCAGTGCTCTACCCGCCAGTGGCGTGCGGTGAGGTCAGTGGCTGGTGAGGCACTGGTTGGTGTGTAGGTGTGTGTACAAAATGTGTAGGGGTCGCCGCGGGTGTGGCGCTATTAGGTTAATGGAAGACATGGACATCAAAATACGCATGGTGTTGTGTGTGTAACTAAACACTTACATGCCCTGAAACTCAGGGGCTGGCATCTTTTAGCCTGGGGGCAAACACAAGCATGTGGCCCCTGCTTTTCTACCAACAAACTGTAATGGAAACATTTGTGTAACAAAACTTTTGCAGGAGTGGTTTATGGTGGTTTAAAAGACCATTTAAATTTATATTTAAAAAAATCACTTGTCAAAAAGCTATAAACAAATACAAAACCTAGTAGCAGTTTGGCTTCGCGCCTGCGCACTACGATCCCTGCGCATGCACTGTTGTTCAATAATCGGCCACTGTGCAATTGCACACAACAGAGATCAGGTCTGAATTAGGCCCTAAATACGCGGCTTAAGGCGCTTTAATTGGCATCTCCAAACTAAGTGCAGGGTGTGATAGGGACAAATGAATAGCTATGGACAGTGGCGTAACTACTGCCCCCGCAGTCCTCGCGGTGGCTTGGGGGCGAGGGGCTGCGGGGGCGCCACTGATTTACAGCAGACTGACATGCGGACGAGCGTCCGCATGTCAGTCTGCTTTCTCCTTCCCTCCGCCACTTGTTGGAGGGACACGGAGGGCACAGCGTGTGCGTCTCCTGTGTCCCTACTGCATCATCTCCGACGGCCGCGGGTCTAATAGGGGGAAGTGCCGTCCGTGAGCTCTAATTGGCTCACGAACCGGCACTTCCCCCTATTAGACCCGCGGCCGCCGGAGATGATGCAGGAGGGACACAGGAGACGCTGTGCCCTCCGTGTCCCTCCAACAAGCGGCAGCAGCAGCGGCGGCGGGCATTATCTGGCACTGGGGGGGAATATCTGGCACTGGGGGGGGAATCTGGCACTGGGGGCATATATGGCACTGGGGGGGGGAATATCTGGCACTGGGGGAATATCTGGCACTGGGGGGGGGGGGATATCTGGCACTGGGGGCATATATGGCACTGGGGGGGGGGGATTATCTGGCACTGGGGTATATCTGGCACTGGGGGGGAATATCTGGCACAGGGGGGGGGGGAATATCTGGCACTGGGGGCATATATGGCACTGGGGGGGAATATCTGGCACTGGGGGAATATCTGGCACTGGGGGGGGATATCTGGCACTGGGGGCATATATGGCACTGGGGGGGAATATCTGGCACTGGGGGAATATCTGGCACTGGGGGGGGGGATATCTGGCACTGGGGGGGGATATCTGGCACTGGGGGCATATCTGGCACTGGGGGGGAATATATGGCACTAGGGGCATATATGGCACGGGGGGGAATATCTGGCACTGGGGGGGAATATCTGGCACTGGGGGGGAATATCCGGCACTGGGGGCATATGTGGCACTGGGGGGGGGAATATATGGCACTGGGGGCATATCTGGCACTGGGGGCATATGTGGCACTGGGGGGGAATATCTGGCACTGGGGACATATGTGGCACTGGGAGCACAGCCCTAGCAACAAGGACTACCTCCTAGCAACGAGCATGACACCCAGTGCATGAAACACCTGACAACGAGCATGACACCCAGTGCATGAAACACCTGGCAACGAGCATGACACCCAGTGCATGAAACCCCTGGCAACGAGCATGACACCCTGAGCATGAAAACCCCTGGCACCGTGCATGGAACCAAGAGCATGAAACCCCTGGCAACGAGCATGACACCCAGTGCACGAAACCCCTGACAACGAGCAGGTAATTGAAAAGTAATTAGAAGCCTTACTGTAGGACTTAATGTGTAATGGGCATTACGGTGTGTGGCATAATGTATCACGGACATTGCGGTGTGTGTCATAATGTGTCACAGGCATTACGGTGTATGGTATACTATATCGCGGGCATTGTGATATGTGGTATAATGTCTCAGGGTCATTGCAGTGTGGCATAATACATAACGGGCATTGCGGTGTGTGGCATAGGGTATAACGGGCAGGGCATTGCGGTATGTGTCACAGGCATTACGGTGTATGGTATACTATATCACGGGCATTGTGGTATAATGTCTCAAGGTCATTGCAGTGTGTGGCATAATGTGTCACAGGCATTGTATGTGCTATAATGTATCGGGCATTGCAGTGTGTGGCATAATGTATCACGGACATTGCGGTGTGTGTCATAATGTGTCACAGGCATTGTATGTGCTATAATGTATCAGGGGCATTGCAGTGTGTAGCATAATGTATAACGGGCATTGCGATTCCTGTCATAATGTGTCACAGGCATTACAGTGTGTGGCATAATATGTCTGGGGCATTACGGTGTGTGCATATTGTGTCATGTGCATTATTGTGTGTGGCATAATGTCTAAGGGCCATTGCAGTATGTGGAATAATGTATACTGGGCATTACTATAAGGAGGAAAAATGACAAATAATGTAAGGGGCATGAATCAGGATTATTTTTCTTTCCTGTGGTGGCTAACGTCTGGGCGTGCAGGTTGCAAAACTGGGGGGGGGGGGGCGCTGAAGAATTTTTTGGCTTGGGGGAGAAAAATTTCTAGTTACGCCACTGGCTATGGAGACCTCCTTCCCAATGCTGTTCATATTGTGCTGAATTGATTCGCCCCATTGTAGGGTGCCTTTGCTAGCACTCAAACGTTGTCACCATAGCACATCAACATACTCTCGTCACTTCTAATTGAATTGCCCACTACGGGTCAGTGAAATCCCTATAGAGGAGGAAGATATTTCCAGCAATGGCAGGCAAATATTACATGTGCAAGACTGACAGTCCTAGTGGCGCTTGCGTCAATCAGTCAGCGCTGACGCATGTGCATGAGAGCTGGCAGCGGTGCTTGCGCATTACATTCAAAGACCCTTGTACTTTTGACGTCCCAGCAAATAAAATAAACAAACTTTATTAGCAGCTCACAGGTGTCCTTTGCTTTCCTAGTTGGCCACTGCTCGACACACTGCATATACTCGCAGGTAATCATGCTGATATGTGGAAAATTAATAAGCATAAAGGTGGGCTCTTTGTTCTTTAAGTGCCGCTGGAATACCATTGTCATACAACAGTATGGCGGTGGCAATGTTTTATTACAAGTATGCAGAGACAAAAGAGAATAGTGATTTCTCTGGCTGGGTCCACAGGATTATCCACAGGATAACATTGGGATATTGTCGAGCGACAGCGAAAATGGCACCAACACGGTCACGAGATTTCTGGCCTCCCAGGATGCATTGGGGCCTCCACTATATAGTCCCGCCCACTGACTCAGTCAGATCAGTTTTTTGCTTGGTGCGGCAGGAAGCCGCATGGTCACAGGGCTGCTGTGAAAGCAGCCTCAAGTTTTCATTACTTTATTTTTATAGACTTACTGTTTTGGTTTGAGCGACTTCTCTTAACAGCGTCTTAAACGTGTATTAGAAAGAGTCGCTCCAACAACTCCCCACCGGGTCGCAACAACGCTTACCTTCGCGGTACAGTGCTGTCTCGACGGGCGTCTGTGTCGGATGTTCTAGCAGGTCCAGCAGACGTTACCAGGCTGTGGCCGGAGCATGGGGAGACAGTGAGTATATGGACTTCCTCTTACTAAAGGGGTCAGGACACAGCTACGCTGATTTGGTGGAGACTACAAACAGCGTGTTGATGCGCTGAACATCTTGAGTGTGACAGCGCTACGCTCCGGAGATCATAGGCGCCAGGACTAGGTGAGGCCGCGATCCTGGGAGTTTAAGTCAACAGGGGGTTTCAGACGCTCTCCTGGCCGTCCCTCCTCCGAGTTCATGGCCAGTTCCCGCGGGTCTCTCGTTTCATGAACTGAATGACCTCACTTCCGGCTCAGACGCTACCACGAGGGTACTCGGTCGCAGCTTAGACGCTGCGGTTGTGTACACTGGATATAAACCCGCCCAGACCGAGTCGCAGGCCTTTAGTGTCTGCATGCACGTGGAGTCGCTCAGCGTCCGTGTCCGTTGGTGAGCGTCCGTGTCCGTTATCAGTTACCAAGAGCGGCAGTGTACACCAGTAGCGTCTGAATCCACTCAGCGTCTTTCGAGCGTCTTTGCTTGGATATGGAAGTGTGGTGAGTCTCCCTGTATCCCGCTCCCTGGAGGCAGGGTATACAGTACTAAAAATTCCTTCTACTTCTTAGTGTGCACTGTTAATTTTTAGTACCTATTGCATATGAGACCTGTATATTACTGTGTTTTCTGCATGTTATGTTGAAAAAGAACCAGTTAAACAGAAGTACAATTTTCCTACTTATGTATAAGTTATTATGGAGGTTGTATTCTCATATGACAATGTCTAATGCTTTAACATGTGACTGACTGCTAGTATGTGTGCTGACTTTTCTGTGTAATGTCAGTCCTGTTCTGACCCTCAAATCAGGTGCACTGTGGTCAGATTGATTTCACCTCTATATACTGATTATAGGGTGTGGTTCAGTCACAAAATTGTGTAGTCAATATCAGAAAAAATGTCTGTGAGCGGCAAAAGTGATGAGGAGAATTTGTCAAGCACTCCTACAGCCCTAACATGCTTATCTTGTAAGTCAGGGGTAATTGATATGATTCAATTGGTCACTTATGAGGGTTTGTGTGCAAACTGTTTCGCTTTTCAGCGAAGTAAAAAACAGGAGTTAGTTCAACCTCCAGTAGAGCCACCATGGAATATGTTCGCAAAGACTCTGTCTTCAATAGCGGACAGGTTAGCTCCAGTAGCACCACCTCAAGGGTTAGGTTACACTATGAACCCATACATGCAGCTCCCTTCCTATGGTTTGGTTCCAGTAGCCTCTACAAGCAACCAAGGGGTAGGTAAGACTAAGACAGATACGTCTGTATGGCAGACTACACAAGAGGATACATCGGATGATGATGCAGAAACAATAGATTCAACTCCGTATGATGATCAGTCGCAGAGCTTTAGTTCAGATGATGTAGCTGAACTCATTAATGCAGTAAAGGCTGTGGTTTCTCTGGAAGAACCAGCCAAGACAGCGTTAAAAGCAAAAGCACCTGTATTCAAACGAACAAAGTCAGTGAAAGCTGAATTTCCAGCGTCAGAGGAGTTGACGGAAATGATGGATGAGTCTTGGGCAGCGCCCGGTAAAAAGTATAAGATTCCTAGGAGATGGGATTCTTATTATCCATTTCCTGCTGGAGATTGTTCGAAGAGAGAAGTTCCTCCAAAAGTAGATGCACATGTTCTGCGACTCGTGCACAAATCTGCTTTGCCACTGTCATCTACCTCTTTGAATGATGTCACAGACAGGAGGGTAGAGAGCCTATTGAAAAATATTTTTTCTCTTGTGGGTGCAGTGGTAAGACCTGCTATGGCTTCGGCCTGGGTAGCAAAGGCAATGGGCGAATGGATAGAGGAACTAGAGAATGACATCCCCTCTCCTACTAGGGAGCAAGAGGATCGTCTTTGCCGTTTAAGACAATCTGCCCAGTATTTAGAAGAAGCAGCCATTGATGTAGGCACTGTTGCTTCTAAAGCTTCAGCCCTGGCAGTAGTCGCTCGCAGAGCAGTCTGGCTACGGACCTGGAAGGCAGATGCGGAGTCCAAGAAAGAATTGGAAGCATTGCCTTTCGTGGGTAATATATTATTTGGAAAACCTTTATCGGATATCCTAGAGTCAGAGGCTGAATCGAAGAAGGTCAGATTTCCGGCTACCTACAACCCTAAGTCCAAGGGTTTAAAATTTTGCTCATTTCGCTGGCAAAGCAAAGCGAAAGGTAAAGAGGAGCCTAAACAACCCCAGTTTAAATCCAGGGGTAGGAAGCAGTGGGCTAGCAAAAAGCCAGCTTCCAAACCTGAACAAAAGCCCTCAGCCTGAAGAGACGGGCCTCCGCCTGGAGGATTCCAGGGTTGGGGGCCGACTCCTGCAATTTGCACACACATGGCAACAGTCAACAACAGATGCCTGGGTGCAGAAGGTAGTATCTCAGGGGTATGGGTTCCCATTCAGGAGGCAGCCTCCTCAAAGATTTTTTTGCACCAGCCCGTCTCGTATAGAGTCGAAGGCCAATGCCCTGCAAGAAGCAGTCCAAAAATTACTGCAGTCAGGTGTGATTGTCCCAGTACCTCCATCACAAAAGGGACAGGGGTATTACTCCAATCTGTTTCTAATCCAGAAACCAAATGGGTCATATCGACCAATTCTAAATCTGAAGATGTTGAACAATTACATATGGATCCCGAAGTTCCACATGGAGACGTTACGCTCCATAATGTTGGCTATGGAACCGGGAGACAATATGGTATCTCTGGATGTGCGGGATGCTTACCTACATGTGCCTATAGCACTATCACATCAGTGTTACCTCAGGTTTGCCATCCTCAAGGAACACTTCCAGTTCCAAGCTCTGCCCTTCGGGCTAGATACAGCACCCAGGGTGTTTACCAAGATCATGGTGGTTATGGCAGCTTGTCTGCGCAAACAAGGGATAAGGATATTCCCATACCTAGACAACCTATTAATCTTAGCACAGTCGCAAGATTTACTGTTGAGCCATCTCCAACAGACGATAGTTTGTTTACAGAGACACGGGTGGCTCATAAATTGGGAGAAGTCGTCCCTGAATCCATCACAGCGGATGGTTCATTTGGGAGCCATATTGGATTCAGACCTACAGAGAGTTCTCTTACCAGAGAAGAAAATAGTCAAGGTGCAGGTCATGGCTCAGGAAGCGTTGCAAGCCCAGACAATGTCAGTCCATGCAGCAATGCGACTGTTGGGTCTGGTGGTATCAACGTTCGACATGGTGGAATATGCGCAATTCCACTCCAGACCATTGCAGCATCTCATTTTGACAAAATGGAACGGAAATCATCAAACAATAAAGAAGCAGATGATAAAGATTCCAGTAAATGTAAAAAGGTCTCTAGCATGGTGGCTACAGACAGACCATTTAAACAAGGGGAGACCCTTTTGGATAAAAGAGTGGCAAGTCCTGACGACAGATGCCAGCCTGCAAGGTTGGGGGGCGGTACTCGGAAGCCTATGGTTCCAGGGAAAATGGACCGCAAGGGAAAGTCGCCTGCCGATAAATCTGTTAGAAATAAGAGCCATTTACTTGGCCCTAGTTCAGGCAAAGGACAATCTACAAGGAAGACCAGTCCAGATCCGCTCAGACAATGCGACGGCAGTAGCATACCTAAATCATCAAGGAGGGACTCACAGCAAGAGTCTGATGGAGGAAGTAACTCCCATTCTAAAGTGGGCAGAACTCCATCTCCCAGCATTGTCAGCAGTATTTGTCCCGGGTGTACTAAATTGGGAAGCGGATTTTCTCAGTCGGCACACCATTCAGGAAACCGAATGGGCACTACACCCAGAAATGTTTCAGACACTGGTGAACAGATGGGGTCTACCGGAGATAGACCTTATGGCGTCTCGTCTAAACAACAAAGTTCCGAGGTACGGATCAAGAACAAGGGACCCAGGAGCAGTCCTGGTAGACGCACTGTCAGTAGAATGGAGGTTTCAGCTGGCATATCTGTTCCCTCCAATATCTCTGTTACCCAGAGTAGTGAGAAAGATAAAACAGGCAAAAGGAGCAATCATTCTAATAGCTCCAGCTTGGCCAAGAAGGCATTGGTACACAGATCTGTGGAGAATGTCCGTGGAAGCACCGATACTGCTCCCTCAACGTCCAGATCTGTTAATGCAGGGTCCTTGTTGTCACAGTCATCTGGATCGCCTGTCTTTGACGGCGTGGCTGTTGAAACCTCTATCTTAGAGGCTAAAGGATTTTCAAAGCAAGTAATCCAAACCATGCTTAGAGCAAGGAAGCCTTCTTCGGCCCGTGTATATCATAGAATATGGCAAGCCTATATTCATTGGTGTTCTGGAAAAAATTACAATCCAAGAGCCTTTAAAGTAGCTAGAATTTTGGATTTTCTGCAGGCAGGATTGGATAAGGGGTTGAAGGTTGCTTCCTTGAGGGTGCAAGTCTCAGCGTTGACTGTATGGTTTCAGCAGAAGATTGCTGACTTACAGGATGTACGTATGTTTTTCCAAGGAGTAGTACATATTCAACCTCCATTTGTTCCTCCTGCAGCTCCCTCGGATTTGAATTTAGTTCTTAAATTTCTCCAGGGTCCTTTGTTTGAACCACTTGAGAGAGCGGATCTTAAGTGGTTAACGATTAAAGTTCTTTTTTTACTGGCAATGGCATCAGCCAGAAGAGTGTCAGATTTAGGAGCATTATCATGTAAGTCTCCTTTCCTAAGTTTTTTTCCAGACAAAGCAGTTCTCAGAACGAGATCTAGTTATCTTCCAAAGGTGGTGTCAAAGTTTCACCTGAATGAAGAGATTGAAGTCCCAGCTTTTCAGGTATCGGGACTATCTGCGGGAGAAGCGTCACTGGACGTGGTCCGGTCTTTAAAAATCTACATAGATCGTACTAGTGCCATCAGGAAAACAGATTCCCTCTTCATCCTCTACGGATTCCATAGGAGAGGTTGGCCTGCTAGTAAACAGACGCTGGCGAGATGGCTCCGAATGGTAATATCTGAAGCTTATTCTCATGCAGATCTCCCTATTCCGGCTAATGTCTCTGCACACTCTACACGTAAGGTAGGTCCTTCTTGGGCAGCACAACAGGGGTGCATCAGCAGAACAGATATGTAAGGCAGCCACATGGTCTTCCATAAACACATTCATCAGACATTACGCCTTGGATACTTTTGCCTCTCATGATGCAGACTTCGGGCGAAAGGTCCTCCTGTGCAATCAGGAGCGTCCCCACCACTAAAATGGCTTTGGGAATCCCAATGTTATCCTGTGGATAATCCTGTGGACCCAGCCAGAGAAATAAACGTTATGGTAAGAACTTACCGTTGATAACGTGATTTCTCTTATGTCCACAGGTATCCACAGGGATCCCACCCGGACGCATCTGATTTGAGGATCTAGACAAACACTAAAAACCTCTTCCTTCTTGTATGGAAGGGTGTGCATGTGTGTTCTTATCGCCTGTACAGGTCTCTACCTAATGTTCCTGCCTAAAAACGCTGTGGAAAGAACTGATCTGACTGAGTCAGTGGGCGGGACTATATAGTGGAGGCCCCAATGCATCCTGGGAGGCCAGAAATCTCGTGACCGTGTTGGTGCCATTTTCGCTGTCGCTCGACAATATCCCAATGTTATCCTGTGGATACCTGTGGACATAAGAGAAATCACGTTATCAACGGTAAGTTCTTACCATAACGTTTATTTTGGTGACTATTGAGGTGAGGGTTAGGGCACGGGGGGAGGGTTAGATACTAGGGGGGGAGGGGGGATTAGCCATAGCTGACAACCCCGGAGGGTTAGCCCTAGCCGACCAACCAGAAGATTAGAGTGTGTGTGTGTGGGGGGGTGGGGGGTAAAATACTTATCCCCGTCTGCTGCCGGGTTTCTCACTGTCGGGATACCGCGGTCATTCATCTGACTACTGGCATCCCTACCGCAGGAATTTCATACCCAACCCGTTAATATATATCTCCCCCTCACTATTATAAAATAATTAGCAATGCAGGCAGGCAGTGCCCATCTTTTCATTCCCCTCCAGACAACCCCCTCCTACCCTTCCTCTGTTCTCTTGAAAACCCTGTAAGAAAATTACTAACCTTAAGTTCCTGTGCTCTAATCAGCTCCGCTGCTCCTGGCATCTCTTCCCAGTGTCCCAGCTCTGTCACACGGCCCATGCTGCGGCTTTGCCGACATCTAGAGGGGCGGGAAGCCGGGAACCACTTTTATTGAACACTGCACAGCAATCAGTGTCTGCCATGTCCCTTTCGGGCAACAGCTGCAGGGCCCACTGTGGACATGATCTCACTATATCCCCATAGTGAGATAATGAATGGGTTTGGCTGGACATGGCCCTAATTAGATACAGGGAGGGCACACACAGTTAAGAGGTTACATGTCAGAGGAGGCGGAACCCACACAGGCCCACAGAGGGAATAAGAGTGGACTGGAGTTACACATACATGCTGGTCCGGTCCGCGGTGCATACAGGAACTGCACACTGTGACTACAGCAGCAGTGCGCTCGCAAGCTTTGAAACTCCCACTTGTCTCCCTTAAGTTCGTGTCTGGCTGCAGGACAAGTATGTAACCGTCAGGTGGTTGGAAAACAGATGGAAGACACTACCCTGCTGCTCTGAGAGGCCGGTGGGAGTTTTCTTCTTGCTTTCCCTCTAGCTGTCGGGTATGTGATACAGCTGCAGCTAACTCTATTCCTCCCTGTACAGCACTGACAGTGATAGCCGGACACAGTCACTGTCAGTGCTTAAACTGGTGCCCAATCACATCTGCTATCAGTGACAGGGGCGTGCTTTCATATGGGCTGAAAGCACGTCCCTGCTCTGTGGCACTTGTATGGGTGCCGCTTACATTGTTTTTTTTAATGGGCTTTTACAGCCCTCGGCTTGGCCCCGCCCCCTGTCTGCCCCTGCTTCCAGCCATTTATAATTGGCAGCTGGAGGCACCATTCTCGGTGCCTCTGAAATCAACTTAAACAATGTTTAAACTGAAAAAAATGATTACATTATATAAAGAAGATACTTATGACACAGAATATGTCATAAGTATCTTCTTTGTTTTAATGTAAACATTAATGACAGGGGAGGCACTGCCTCCCCTGACTGCACGTCCCTGCTACCCGCCATACTGTTGGTACCTAGAGTAATCTCAAAAGGGTTTTTTAGATTTAGTAACTGTAGGATGTAGACACATTAAGAGCGAGGGAAGCAGTAAAATTTAAAATTTTACTATTAATGGTAAAATGGTAACCATCAAAGATTTTATTACGTGTGACAGCAGAAATGTCATATATGCTATTAAATGCACTTGTGATTTGTTCTATATAGGGTGTACTACTAGGGCATTTAAAGTTTGCCTAGGCGAACACATTAGAAATATCAGAAAGGAGTTATTAACCCATTCCCTCTCAGCTCCTTTTAAATCTAAACACAATTGCTCAGTTTCTGAAATAGCTAGTTTTTATGATTAAACAGATTGAAGGGAATGGAAGAAATAAAGTCCTAACATCCCAACTTACAAAAACTGAGATGAACTGCATTTATGTTTATAACACTCTAAGCCCTCAAGGCTTAAATTGTGATTTTGAGCTCAAATGGTTCCTTTAAATACTATTCTGATATTTCTTTGCATAAAGTTTTAATTAATTTGAATGCATATTATCCCCCCCCCCCTTTTTTTTTTTTACATTCTCATCATTAATTTTTTTTTTTTTTTATATTATTGTTTATTTAAATAATGGTTTTTATTAAGTTCCAAATAAACAAGAACCAAGAATAGTAGCGCACTTACATAAAATGTCCAGAAAGATAACAGAATTGAGTAAACAACAGAAGTTCACATTACTCAATAACACTAAAACAGAGTGCTCAAGTCGCCAATCGTGTACTCCTAATCTTGGCCACAAACAAATAAAATACAGAATAGAAACAGAACTGAAAGGACATCAAATAATGCAAGAAGGAAGATAAGAAGAAAAAGTACAATACAACGACACAAAAGGGGAAACAAAAAGACAAAGATAAAGCTCTACAATATTTGTGATCATAAGAACGATATAACCAGGCATTGGTACAAAGGGGTAGAGGGAGGAGTAACTGTTACAATAAGTTAATATCAGATTGTGGGGAGTGTAATAGTGAAAAAATCTGTGGAGTCATTAATAAACATGGTATGACCCCGCCGTTCCCGAAATTCCCTCCATTTCAACCAATTTCTTTGCACTGAGGGAGGCGATATAGAATACACACCTCCTGCTGTTTCATATAAGAAATGCTTGTGGGTATTATTAATGATAGTTTGGATGGTAGGTATTGACTGCGATTTCCACAGCTGATCTATTGCCGCCTTAGTGGATATGAGGATATGACCAGCAACATATCTATCACAGTTCAGCAGAGTATACGATGAATAGTGAAATAAGGCAAACACGGGATTCAATGGTACTCCACACCCAACTCTTCCCGCAAAAGAGAGGACACTTCCATCCACAGCGGCCTCAGGATCGGTCACTCCCAGAAAATATGTAAAATATTGCCCACATGTCCACAATTTCTCCAGCAGAGTTGGGATATCGAGGGCCAAATACTATGAAGCTGCTGCGGAGTAAAGTACGCCCTGTGACATAATTTATAAAACATTTCGGAATGTTGAAGACATTTAGAAATCTTGAAACACATTAAAGAAATAGTGTCCCACTCCTCCTCTCGGAGAACAATGAAAAGGTCTCTTTCCCATTTAAACTGCGAGGGAGTTTTACTCGTTTTAGTCAGAAGGACAATGTACTGATACCATTTAGATATCCCACCCCTATGACCAGGGGAGGACAATCTAGAGTACAAAGGAGCATGGAGGGGAATGGGACCTCTTAACCCACCAGCACAAGAATAGAGCCAGTGGGGTATTTGTAAGTATTTAAAGAAATCATGTTTCGGTATATCAAATTGGGATTGTAAACGAGAGAAAGGTACTAAACTTCCTTCTGAGCAGAGATCCTTCAAATTCACAATTCCAGAATCTATCCAAGCTTTCAACGTGAGGTTAGGAATAATGCAGGCGATAGTTCTAACTGGCAGATCAGCCGCTGGCAGCAAAATAGTTGGGTCAGACGTTACAACTGAATGCCAAAGCTTTAAAGTACTTCTAATCGCTTCACCAGGGCCCTGCCATTTTGGAACGACGTGGATAGACAGCAAGAAGAGATCCCCTATGTCAATCAATCCCAAAAAAGACCGTTCAATAAGGACCCATGGTTTAGGGTTGTGCGTAGCAAACCAGTCCCGTGTCTGGCTAAGAAAACAGGCGGAGTGGTACGCCTCCAAACTAGGGTAAGCTACACCCCCAACATTCTTGGGTAGAGTCAAAACCTGCCTAGCAATGCAGGGTTTAGACCCCTTCCAAATAAAGTGAGAAATGATTTTATTAGCTCTCACGCTGAGAGGTTTGGGGAAGCTACGAGGGATAGCCGAAACAAGTAGAGTTTAGGAAGCAGTATCATCTAGGTTGCAGAAATACGCCCTAGCCAAGAAACCGTGTAGGGACCATTCTTTAATTAATTTATCAAATGCGCTTAATAAGGGACTATAATTGCAGTCATACAAGTCCCTATCTAGCGAGAGATGAATACCCAAATATTTAATAGATCTCACTTGCCAAGCATATCTGTATCTGTCCTTGAGCGAAGTCAGTGTATGTGGCGGGGTATGGAGCGGCAGAGCTTCCGTTTTTGAAGTATTTAATTTATAGTAAGATAATCTGGAATATATATCCAGTATACTATGGAGGGCGGGAAGGGAGGTGTCAGGAAGGGTTAAACAGAGCAAGATGTCATCTGCGAATAGGCTGATCTTGTGAGTGAATCCTCCTATCTCGGGGCCTGTGACTGTCGCATCAGACCTAATAGTCTCGGCCAGGGGCTCGATAGCCAAAGCAAAAATGAGGGGTGACAAGGGGCAGCCCTGTCTAGTGCCGTTCGATATGTCGAACCCACCTGACAGACACCCATTAACAAACACCCTTGCAGAAGGAGTGGAGTACAAGGCAAAAAAAGAGTCCAAAAATCTGCCAAAGAATCCAAATTTACTTAGAACAGATCTCAGATATCCCCAATGGAGTCTGTCGAACGCCTTTTCGGCGTCCAATGAAAGAATTAGGAGGGGCGTTTATGTGCATTACAATACTCCATGACGTTATAGACTCTCCGAGTGTTGTCTGGGGCCTGCCTGCCTGGGACAAAACCGACCTGATCAGCAGCTATGAGGGATGGTAATAGTGGACAGAGGCGATTAGCGCTAAGCTTTGCAAAAAGCTTTATGTCTGTGTTTAACAGAGCTATAGGACGGTAGTTTTGGGCAGATGTAGGAGGTTTACCTGGTTTAGGGATAGCAACTATTTGCATTTCAAGCATTTCCCTCGGAAACCTCCCCACATCAGATGCCTCATTAAAAACTGACAACAGCACTGGAGCCAAGTCAGCTTTATATGCTTTATAGAAATTGGATGGGAAGCCATCAGGGCCCGGCACTTTATCTCTCGGGAGATCCTCAATAGCTGCTTCTAGTTCATTTATAGTCCAAGGGGAACCAAGGGACAGGCAGGTCGCGGAGTCCAGCATCATAAGGGTCAGATACGCTGGAGCCAGTGGAGGAACAAATATAATGAATTCTGGCCTTAGCTCGTCTACCTCGTAATTTCCGGGTCAAAAGTCGACCCGCTTGATTTCCAAATACATAAAATCTCTGGTTCAGGTGCACAATATTTCGTTGCACCTCCCGAAGAGAGAAAACATTAACTTTCTCCCTAGCGGCAAGCAACAGTTTATAAACAGTCCTATTTTGTGAATTAGCCTTATGCATCAGTTCAAGTCTGGCAGCTTCACTTTCAGCCAATATTCGTTCAGCATTTTGAGAACGTTTGAGCCGTGAAGCTGCCAGAATTGCCAATCCCCGTACTACTGCTTTAAGGGAGCACCAGTTGTTAAAGATCGAGGTATCCTCTGGCTTGTTAGTATCTAGATACAACTGTGTAGAATGTTGTATGGCGAGGGATTCTTCTGGATGACTAAGTAGAAAATTCCCCAGCCTACAGGGGCCTGGAGATACTTTACGGGCCCCTGGGTCCCATACTACCAATAATGGGCAGTGGTCAGACCAAGACATCGGCAAAATGGTTACTTTCCTAATAGTCGCTAATGACTCCTTATCAGTCAACAAAAGGTCAATTCTAGAGTACGAGGAGTGGACATGCGAGTAAAAAGAGTAGTCCCTAACCGTAGGATGTTTAGTCCTCCACACATCATAAGGATCGTACTCCCCAAGTAAGTGTCGAAAACCAGGTTTCCTGTCTGAAGCAGTGCTAGTCCTAGTTAAAGTATATCTAGCGGGTCTGGATTTGTCCATAGAGGGGTCGACAACCATGTTGAAATCTCCCAATATTATAACGGCCCCTTTAGCATGATTCTGTATTAGGGAACATAATTTTCTGCAGAACGCAAGTTGCCCAGCATTCGGCGCGTAACATGAGACCAAGGTAACCATAGTATTCTCGAGTTGTCCTAATAATATAAGGTACCGACCATTGGGGTCCACTATTTGGGATTCTAGGTTAAAAGAACAGTTTAGGGAGATTAGTATCGCAACACCAGCCTTTTTTGAGGGGCCATTAGCCATGTAACAAGTAGGGAAGCGATTATCATTAAATCTTGGTGGATCTAGTTTCCTAAAATGGGTTTCCTGGATAGCGACAACATTCGCCTTCAGTTTATAGAAGTAGGACAATGCTAATTTACGCTTATGTGGGAAATTCAATCCCCTAACATTCAGTGATACCAATTTAACCATAACTGAGTACCTGGGGAGCGGGCTGACCGCTTAAACAAACAGGTGCAATTAAAAAATCTACCGTATCCTGAACACTCTAACACATCAGAGCAATAAACATGGGGGAGACAAGACACAAGAGGGAAACAAACAAGGGGAGAAAGGAAAGAGGCGATAGAATAGAAAAGGAAAAAGTGGACTCCATAAAGATACATAAGATACATAAGAGTCATAGTAAGGCGCCAAAATATCCAGCGCCTCACACTACAAAATAGAGAGGTTAGTGGCCAAACTCCCCGCAATCAAATAACCGGAAAATGAAAAAAATTTGGTAACCATTCGGTCACACGGCATAAAGAACAAAGAGGGTCAAGGCTACATAAACATGCTATCTTGAGTAGATTACTGAGTTCTAGAACTAACAAGTTATCGTAGTGCCTGAAACAGAGACATCAAAATGAAACATATTGCATATATCTAGCCCCTAAAATTCAACGATAAACAATGCAGAAATGATCAGAACCGGAAAAAAAACAGAAACTCGATGACGGTAATCAGTAAAGGCAATGTTCATAACAATTCTTGTAGCAAGACATTATGAAAGGACAGCACTAGCCCAATGAGGGCCGTTCTTGGCAACAAAATGCATCAGAGGCGAGGCCCTATTTCTCAACCGTCTACCAGTCCTGCTGGAGTCGGCGGTCAGGAGAGCCAGTCCCGCGATCTCCCCCTAAATTCCATTTATGAAGAAGTCTCATACCGTCCTCTACTGAAGACACAGCAATAGTAGAACCCTCTCTATAAATTAGTAGACGCGTGGGGAAGCCCCACCTATAAACGATGCCAGCTTTCCTAAGAGCCACGGTAACAGGTTGAAAAGAACGTCTTTTAATGAGGGTGTACTGCGATAGGTCTCCAAAGAGTTGAAGTGGGCCTAAAGCTTCCGCTGTGTCAGAAGAAGGTCTAGCTGCCTTGAGCAGGGACTCTTTAATGTGGAAGAAGTGGACTCTCATTAAAACATCCCTCGACGACCCCTCAGGAGCACTGCGGGCCTTCGGAACCCAATGGATACGGTCTAATATCAGATCCGATGAAGTGGCAGAGGGTAGTAGCTTCTTGAAAATCTCTATAGTATAGTCATGTAGGCTGCTATTAGAAACGGATTCAGGAACCCACCTGAGCTTGAGGTTGTTTCTTCGCGAGCGATCTTCCAAATCCACCACCTTATCCCGCAAGGCAGCTACTTCCCCTTCAAGGGTATCATAAGAGTCGATGAGGGTATTATGAGAGCCCACCACCTCACCCATTTTTGTTTCCAGCTGACCGGTACTCTCACCCAAATCCTCAATAGAGCTCTGGCTGGATAGCAACATGGCCCAAAATTCCGATGCCACTTCATCCTTAAACTGGTGTAACAAGAGCTTCATGTTGCCCACCGTTAAGACTTCGTTGTCCTCCAGATGTGGCGAGGAGGGGGAGTTGTGAGGTGAGGATGCGGTCGCCATAGGAGAGTAAAGCGTAGGCGAGGGGGTCGTTCCGGTTGCAGGGACCTCGGTCCCCTGAGACTTGTTACGATAAGGAGAAGGCTTAAAAAAAGGTTTGGAGGCTTTATGCTTCTTTGGAGGCATAACTTAGCACCGTTTAAAGAAAAAATTTAACACTAGTAGAAAGTGGAGTTCAGCGGGGGCCTCAATACGGCAGAAAACTTCTATGCCGCGTGTAAAGGCGTGTCGGCTAAAATGACTGCGGGGAGGCACGGGGAGAACACATTTTAGAGGAGATCACATCCTATCATAGCAGCAGCAGATTTGATTCCGAGGAGTGAACGGCATCCACTACTCAACAGAGGGGCCCAGCGTGAAGGAGAGTAAACAGCAATGGGGCAGAGGTCACCAACCCCAAGGCTATACGAGCCAGTGAGTAGGAAGACCAGGCAGGGGGGTAGAGACGGTGTAAATGGGGCAGTCCGTTCTATAAGTGCACTGGCACCAAGTAAGCTAGGACAACAGGATGTAAAAACTTAAAAATGGCTGTAATAAAAAGAGAAAAAACAACAACCCCTGACAGCATTGGGCGCAGAGAGAGGGTTGGCTTAATTTCAGGTCTGCGGCAACTGGGAGGCTCGAGTGGATAAGGCAGGCATCCGCAGGTGTATATTTGGGACCCACTGTGGCCGCGCTCCGGTCCCGGAGCTCACGTCCGGATCTCCACCAAACTCCAGCCCCCGGTCCCAGCGCAGGTGGATGGCGGCCGCCCGGTGACGGAGGGAGCCGCTCGACCCGCCGGTGCTGCTTAGTAAGCCGCCCACAAACGTGGACGGACCTCAGTAGGGGCGGGGGTGCTGCGCACACTGCAGAACCACCGGGCGCCAAGAGTCAAGCAGGCGTGGGGGGTACTCACCAGTCGCACGGGGCCGCCGCCGTCAGGCTCGTAGAGTTTTCTCCAGCTCCGTAGCCACGGCCTCTCTATCACACAGGCTGAAGGTTGATATCAGGAGACAGTGGGGGTAGTGGGAGCCCCCAATAATGTATATATTTGGCAAAATGTGTAGGGCTAGCAGGAGCTCCTGGAGATCACGTCCTCTCAGCTTGCTGGCTAGGCCACGCCTCCCTCATCATTAATATTATATCTATATGGTTCCTTCATTTGATTTACTAATTTTTATTCTCTCTCATCTTAAATGATATAAGGATCGTCAGGGGGACATGCACAATAACATCCTCTGAAAACGGTCGAGTCAAAGTTACCGTATAGACCGCATCTGAAAGAACTACATCTACCACGATGCCTCATGTCTTGTTCCGGTATTTACAGTGCACGGACTACTCTCACTACAATTCCCATGACCCTTTGAGGCGGAAGCAGTGAGAGCGCAACTTCACTTCCGGTCATGAGATTTGTTAGATGGAACGGACGGTGAGAAGCGCTTTGTGAGGGGAATGCGCTCACATGGAGCACTGGTGCAACTACCGGCGGAACTACCTTTTATGGGCCTACGGCGCGCGTTGCAAAAAAGGAGCGTGGTCTCAAAAAGAAAGGGACGTGGTCACACAATAGTAATAATGCCCACAGTAGTAGCACCCCGTAATACACATAATGCCAACAGCAGTAGCGCCCCTTATACAGTGCCCACAGTAGTAGTGCTCCTTATGCAATGTCCACTGTACTGGTAGTGCCCACAGTGGTAATGCCCCTTATATAGAGCCCATAGTAGTGGTGCCCCTTATGCAGTGCCCCCAGTAGTAGTGCCCTTATGTCTCCAGGAGTGATGCCCCTTATGAAGTGGCCCCTTTACAATGCCCTCATTAGTAGTTCCCCCATTAGTAATGCCCCTGTGTAGTATTGCCACCAGTAGTAATGTTGCCTGTAGTAATGCCCCCTGTCGTTTAGCCCCAGTAGTTATGCCCCCAGTGGTAATGCCCCTGTAGCTATGACCCCCCTTTTAGTTTAGCCTCCCAGTGGTAATGCCCTCAGTAGTTTAGCCCCAGTCGTTTAGCCACCAGTAGTAATGCCCCCAGTAGTAATGCCCCCCTGTAGTTTGCCCCCTTGTAGTTTTGCCCCTGTAGTCATGCCCCCAGTAGTTTAGCCCCTGTAGTTATGCCCCCAGTAGTTTTGCCCCTGTAGTTATGCCCCCTTGTAGTTTAGCCCCCACTAGTAATGCCCCCAGTAGTAATGCTTCCAAATAGTAATGCCCCCAAGTAGTATTGCCCCTGTAGTTATGCCCCCAGTAGTAATGCCTTCCTGTAGTTTGCCCCCAGTAGCTTGCCCCCTTGTAGTTTGCCCCCAGTAATAATGCCCCCCAGTAGTTTGCCCCAGTAGATGCCCCACAGTAGTAATGTCTTTCAGTAGTTTTCCCCCAGTAGATGCCCCCCAGTAGTTTGCCCCTAGTAGATGCCCCCCGTAGTAATGTCCCCCAGTAGATGCCTCCCAGTAGTTTGCCCCCAGTATGTGCCCCTCTATAGTAAAGCCCCCCAGTAGTTTGCTCCCAGTAGGTGCCCCTCTGTAGTAATGCCCCCCAGTAGTTTGCCCCCAGTAGATGCCCTTCAGTAGTAATGCCCCCCAGTAGTTTGCCCCCAGTAGGTGCCCCTCTGTACTAATGTCCCCCAGTAGTTTGCCCCAGTAGGTGCCCTTCTGTAGTAATGCCCCCCAGTAGTTTGTCCCCAGTAGGTGCCCCTCTGTAGTAATGCCCCCAGTAGGTGCCCCTCTGTAGTAATGCCCCCCAGTAGTTTGCCCCCAGTAGGTGCCCCTCTGTAGTAATGCCCCCCAGTAGTTTGCCCCCAGTAGGTGCCCCTCTGTAGTAATGGCCCCCAGTAGTTTGCCCCCAGTAGATGCCGCTATACAACAGAAAAAAACAAAATACACCATACTCACCAATCCCCGCTCCGTGTCCGGCCGCTGCAGTCCTCTGGGCGCCCGCTCCTCGGCAATATTAGAGAGACGTCATGACCCATAGCGCACAGTGACAGTGACGGAAGCCGGAGCTCAGTACTGAGCTCCTGCCTCCGGCTGCTGCCGGGCGCCCACTGGTAACGCAATCTCAGCGGGCGCCCGGCATCTCCCTGCAGCACCGGCCACACATTGGGTTAGGTGAGCCGGAGGAGGCGGAACTGCGTTCCGTCTCCAAGTGGAACTGATGGAATGCAGTTCCACCCCGTTCTGGCTCACTTTAACCCCTATATGTATGGATTCCTATGTTATTAAGATATGTCTAACTATTGATAGTAACATGTTTAAACCACACATCTGTTTTTTCTATGATTATGGATTTTGTTGACCAATTAATGATGTAATTTCCTGCTACTCATCCATTGGTTGTTTGTATAATAAAGACCAAGGATCCCCACAATGCAGATATGTCTTGATAAAGGTCTACTGAAGACCGAAACGCGTCGACTGTGAGTAGCCTAATAAGGGAAAAACCGAACATTCGAACTGGACTTTGGTTTTTTAAAAGTTTTTATTGTTTTGTTATTTTATTTATTTTCTGGTGGAACTATTTTTTCGAAGTGTTAGATTGCGATAATACATTTTTATACATTTTTTCATGAATATATGGAACTAAACCTCCTTTTTTTCGGGTTGTTTGGAGAGACACATTACTTGACTCCTAAGGAAAGACTGTGCAGTCTGGAGGACGTGTAAAAGATACCTTTATAGGAGTCAGCTATCTTCAATTTGTGTGAGTTGGGGTACGCACCTGGTTTATATCACAACTCTAAAGATACCTTTATAGGATTTCTCCATTTTGACTCTGTGTGAGTGTTGGGTACGCATATAGTAGTCCTTGATTTCAATTCTGAACCATTCTGAACCTGAGGGTGTGATAGATATCCCTTTTTGAAGGATCAATTTTTCCTGTTAAAGATACCTTGATGTGTCACACTTACCTGACTCTGTGTTAGTGAGGTACGCTTTCTCTTGTGGATATGTAAGGGTTCACATCTCTATTTGCAGGTGTTCTACACATGTGTTGTTCTCTTTCATTTTTTTCTTTGCATGAACTTGGAGATATCCACTCCAGATTGTGAGAAGACCCCAAGACTTGAGCAGAACTGCTAACTGATCTTCTAACCCATGACTGAAGGGAACCACTTACCTTTGTAAAACAAGGGATGTATTGTATTTTATTTGATTTAGAATAACAATTTATTGTTTATGCGCCCTGGATACAGAGTAATATCTTCTTTCGTTGTGTGTATTGATATATAAATGTGGTGACATTTATTTTGATATTCTCAGTGGACGGGCAGCCTTGCGCCAAATAGGTGCACCTTCCATTTCGCTTTCTTTTTTTCTGTAAACTTTAACACTTGCACTTCAGACTGCCTGCCCCTCCAACACACACACACACACACCCACACACTCACACACACACACACACACATTGGGGTCAATCCGAGTTGATCGCTAGCTGCCATTGTTCGCAGCACAGCGATGAGTGAAAAAAATGGCTAATCTGCGCATGCGTATTCACCGCAATGCGCACGCGCAACGTACGGGTACAAACAGCATCGTGGTTTTACACAGGTTCTAGCGAAGCTTTCAGTCGCACGGCCGAACGCAGGAAGATTGACATGAAGTGGGCGTTTCTGGGTGGCAACTGACCATTTTCAGGGAGTGCTTAGAAAAACGCAGGCGTGTCGGGAAAAACACAGGCGTGGCTGGGTGAACCCTGGGTGGGTGTGTGACGTCAAAAGCCATCCCTCCGTCGTTAGAATCAACGCACACGAAGAGTAACTACAGGACTGGTTTTGTTTTGCACAAAAAGATTTTGCAGGCGCACTGCTGCACAAGCGTTCGCACTTCTGCAAAGCGAAAATACACTCCCCAGTGGGCGGCGACAATGTGTTTGCACGGCTGCTAAAAACTGCTAGCGAGCTAACAACTCGGAATGACCCTCATTGTCTAGAATTGCAGACAACGCCTCCGCCACACACATACTCTAACTGCAAACTGTCCCTAACTTCTAGAAACATACTTGGAATGTTGAGTGTCTCTTTGTTAACATTTTTTTTTTTTTTTAATCTATCAGGTGGAGGCTGGAGCTTCTGGTCACATGGTGCACACATACACAGGTCGCACAACAGGATGTGCAGACCATGTCAGCGTGGTGTAAATATATATAGATGGGTCCACGTTTATCTTGACCTTTAATAGGATTAACTGAGACTGGCCAATTGGACTTGATCCCCTGCTGTAATGACTTAATCTCCTGCTGTATTGTTCTCTGTATTTTATTGCAGCTGAGAACAATAGATGAAGAGTTTATGTTAATAAACCATGTTGTGCCTAGGCGCA
Organism: Pseudophryne corroboree; assembly: GCF_028390025.1. Classification (NCBI taxonomy): domain Eukaryota; kingdom Metazoa; phylum Chordata; class Amphibia; order Anura; family Myobatrachidae; genus Pseudophryne; species Pseudophryne corroboree. Next base: position 1,085,692,681 of record NC_086444.1, read on the forward strand.
GCAAATTAGTCAAGATAACCGTGGACCCACCTGTAGGCAGTGCTTTAGAATCAGACCGCCCCCGGCACCCCTGATCACCATCTCCACACTCTCACAGGGAGATGGTGATCTATAGGGAAGAGTTCAGTGCATTTTAAACTACCAGCACTACTCACCGGATGGCTTGGGGGAACGGTGCAACTGAGTTCTGTGAGAGTGAGCTCAGCAGCAGTGTCTTTCCAGTGTTGAAAATTAGACTGGCAACAGTGGGATTGCTGTGGATCACTCAATCTAGGGATCCAGTCAGCAGTGGACACAGCGCAGGAGGCACTCAGGGGTGCTGGGTGAACGGGTGCAGGGGAAGTGGGGACCAGAGGCAATCAGACCCATAGCAACGGCTTCCACAGGGAAAACAGGCAGCAGCAGTAGTATGTTAAGTAGTAGTGTGAGTTTGCTGGGACTCCAAATTTGGGAGGTTTTCCACCTCGTTCCCTAGGAATTTGTTTATCAAGTTGAGCTGAGGACATGAGATTAAAATCTCCACACATGATTATCGGCAAATGAGTGTGAGGAGTCAGCAGAGTCAGCAAACATTGGAAAAAGCTCCTATCATAAATATTGGGTGCTTAAACATTACAGTATACAAATTGTTGTTTCTCAATTAAAACATGACAAAGGATATATCGGCCATTTGGGTCAACAGTAATATTCTGTATAACAATAGGTAAGTGTTGCCATGCCAAAATGATTACCCCAGTTATATAGATACCGCTCGCACAGGTGGGTTTATATCACTTCGGAACCCCCATTATTTGGTTTGAGGGATATTCCCTTATATCATTAGGGGGGTGCTACCACGGGCAATACTGTATATGACAACTAAGAAGAAGAAGGAAAGATGAACTTGCCCTCAAGTGGTGCACTAATTATAGACAATAGTAAAATATAACTTTCTCTTACGTCCTAGAGTATGCTGGGGTCCACATTAGCACCATGGGGTATAGATGGGTCCACTAGGAGCCATTGGCACTTTAAGAGTTTAACAGTGTGGGCTGGCTCCTCCCTCTATGCCCCTCCTACCAGACTCAGTGTAGAAAATGTGCCCGACGGAGCCGGTCACAGCTAGGGGAGCTCCATAGGAGTTTTTCTAGTTTTCTTATTTTTCTTAGAGTTAGGCACAGGGAGGCTGCTGGCAACAGCCTCCCTGCTTCGTGGGACTTAGGGGGGGAATAGTGTCCAACTCTGAGAGGTTAATTGCCACTATCTCCGCTGACAGGACACTGAGCTCCTGAGGGTGATGATCGTTAGCCGCCTGAGGCGACCGCTCACTCCCGCAGCATGCTGCCACCCCCTAACAGAGCCAGAAGATCGAGGTGGTGAGAAAGGACACCGGCGCCCCAACGAGCGGGGAGCCAGTGAGAATGGTGGCATCAGGGTGGGAGCGCAGCGCTGAGGCTGCGCTCCAGAAGGCTCATCGGTACAGATGTGCAGCGCTGTGAGGGCCGCCCTGGGCCAGCGCAATACCCTTACACTGGTCACCGTTGCTTTCAGGGGCTCTGTCTACTGCCAGCAATCAATTCCTCAGGCCATTCTAAAGAATTCAAAGTGCGGGAAGATGCGCCATTGTTGGGGGCGGAGCTTCTCCTCAGAGCGAATCCAGCAGCTCACCAGCGCCATTTTCTCCCTGTAGATCATCGCACTGCTACGCTGACAGGGAACGCTGACCCTCCACATAACTCCAGCTATACTGTAAGGTACAGGGGGTTATAGAACGGAGGGAGAGTGTTTATTCACTGTTACAACTGTGTAGTCTGATAAGGTGCACAGTCAGCGTCGGGCTTGTGTACTCTACTGTCTCCTGGGGCGCTGTGTGAGTGCTGGCTCCTTTACGTCTGTGTTTCTCTGAAGATACTTGGGGGAAACTGTGTCTGACATTTCCTGTGTATGTGTGTATGTACATATATCCCACCTTACCATGTCCAGGGACTCTGTGTCTGGTACTGCTGAGTATGTATCTTCTCCAGAGAATCCATTCCATGTGCTCAAGAATGTAATATTATGTCTCAGTTTTCTGACTTCGGACCATTGTGGGTGGCTTCAATAAGGGAATTATATCCCAGATTTTATCTGGGATAGCTCATAATGAGGCCATAACACAGGTTTGAGACACTCTGTAGAGGTTTTGTCTGGTTCTGTTCCACTGCCTCATCAAGATTCCCTGGTATATGCCCAACAGCATGCTCTTGCCCAATTATGCAGGTCGACACGGATACCGACTCTGATACGGGAGGCGGTGGTGGGGATATGCGGGGGGATGAGACACCCCTTGCCCGCGGGTTCAGCTCCTGATGGAGGCCATTGGGGATGTATTACACATTACTAAAAATTACAGATCCTTTATAAGGCTCTCACGGCCTTCCTTTCCCTAAAAAAAAAAAAAAAGGAATGAACTTCCCTATAGTAGACGCTTCTGTACTGGGCTGTCTAGAACGGGTGCTTTTACCTGTCCCTGGGTCTGTCACTCTGTTAGACCTGGTGGACTGCAAGATTGAGACAAGAGTCCATATACAATGCTTCAGGCATGGTGTTACGGCCCACGGTTGCCTGTGCATAGTTTTCTATAGCCATAGTAAGGTGGTCAAGCACATTACTAAAGGTTTATATTCTCTGGATAGAAGTGACATTGAATTGTTTCTCCGTCACATACAGGTTTCTGCTAGTTTCATAGTTTCATGGTGGAGGCCGTGAAGGACCTGGGTCACCTGAATGCAAGGACGTCTCCCATGGCTGTCTCGACACGCAGGAGACTATGGCTGCGCCAAAGGTCTACAGATGCGGAATCCAGGATCAGCGTGGAGAACCTGCCCTTCACAGGTCAGGCTCTATTTGGGGGGACGCATGGGATGCGCGGATCTCCACGGCAACCGCGGGTAAGTGACCCTTCTTCCCTCAGCCACTAAGACACAGAGGGAAAAATATTTTCTTTCTACGTTTCCATTACAGTCCTACAGGATAAGAAGTGCAATGCCCCTACCGTTCTTTAGAGGTGGTCGGGGATAATCCAGAAAACATGCACCTGCCGGTTTTCAGGCACAGAAACCTGGCTATGTTTTCTCAAAATTCTCTGCATGATGGTAGACCTCCCGGCCTGGAGATCGGGCAAGTGAGAGCGTGGCTCCGACGTTTCAGTCAGGTCTGGATGTCATCAGGACTCGACCCCTGGGTAAAAGATAATGGTGTCCCAGGGGTACAGTATGGAGTTTTCAAGAACTCCCACCTCACTGATTCTGCGAACAGGCTTACCAGCTCTGCTGACAGAAAGGGCTATCCTGCAGGAATACATTCAATAATGGGGAACTCATTATTACAGTTCCAACTCATCTGAAAAGCAAGGGTTACTATTACTACCTCTTTGTGGTCCCGAAACTGGACGGTTTGGTCAGACCTAATTTGAACCTGAAATTGTTAAACCCTTCTTAGAGGGGATTCAAGTTCAACAGGGAGTCTCTGTGAGCAGTGCTCTCAGGTCGGAAGGTGGGGGTGGAGGGGGGGGGATTCCTGGTATCCCTGCCTATCAAGGATGCTTACATCCATGCTCCACTTACCACAACACCAGGCTTCTCTTAGATTGCGCTGTTGGGTTGTCACTTTCAGTTCCAGACACTGCCGTTCGGCCTCTCCGCGACACCGATGGTGTTCCCCAAAGGGATTGCAGAGCTGTTGCTACTCCTCCGCAAGCAAGGAGTGAACATTATTCCATATCTGGATGATCTGTTGTTACGGTCATCCTCCAGGGAGTTGTCGTTACGGTATATTGCTCTTACGACTCGACTGCTCGTGGATCATGGATGGATCATAAATTTTCCAAAGTCACGTTTGGAGCGTCTAGGTGATTGTCTTTCCTGGGGATGATCCTCGACGCGGAAGTGCAGAGGGTGTTTCTACCGGTGGAGAAAGCGTTGGTGATACAATCAATGACCCGGGATGTCTAGAAGCATGCTCGAGTATCTGTTCATCAGTGCATTATCCTTCTGGGGAAGATGGTTGCCTCCTATGAGGCTCTACAGTACGGAAGATTTCATGCTCATTCCTTCCAATTGGAATGCAGAGGATACGTCTGTCGCCGAAAGCAAGGATTTCACTCCTCTGTTGCCTGCAAATGTCTCACCTCCTGGTGGGCCGCAGGTTCGGGGTTCAGCACTGGATCCTTCTAACCACGGATGCAAACCTCAGGGGTTGAGGCGCAGTCACTCAAGGGGAAACCTTCCAAGGAAGGTGGTCAAGTCTGGAATCCATTATTCCAATAAACATTCTGGAACTAAGAGCCGTACACAACGGTCTTCTCCAAGTGGCACATCTTCTGCGAAATCAGGCCATTCAAGTACAGTCGGACAATGTAACAATTGACAATGCTAAATACTTTTGTCGTATAAACAACCCTTTATGAAGTCTAAGAACACTGTACGCTGTTTACTTAAGAAGTACCGTACGGGTACGCTGGTTGCGTAACGATCGCTCAGCCGTAGGCGAGACGCTCAAGCGTCACGTTCGCTCACGGCCCAGTGATCACAGGACACGTTATTGGCTGTTGACTAACGTAATGATTCGCTATGGCGTAGCAGACGCTCGAGACCACGAGGAGATCACCAGCAGCGCAGACGCTCACAACGCTATACCTTTATGTCTAAACCTTTTAACAATGAAATACACAGAATACCTTAATGTGAATACAGGGTGTAAGTGCAACCTTGTGTAACCTGACTAACTACAAAGCTGCTTGAGCGTCACCGATGCTCAAGTGAACACTTAACACTATAGGAAATACACAGATACTGGTTTAGGGTCCAAAGCCTATTATCTGTATTATATCTAATATACTGGTAAAAAGGGGATAACAGTACAAATGATACACTACAATATAACAAAGACTTCCTAACCAAAATAGCTACACTAGAAATACAATACAATACAATTACTATTTATGGGAAAATGGAAGGGGAAGAGAAGAAGAGAGAGATAGAGAGAAATGGCTCATGATAACATTAAATAAGAGACAACATGGTTGCAGATAAAACTACACATGTGAGAGACAATCGCTGCGCAGTTAGTCAATGCTGAATACAGCATGGGATGGAAGCTAGACTCCATTTTGAGAAACCTCCACTTGATTCCAAAGACCACACCACATGGCTGAAAGGGGGAGGGGAAGACATCCAGCAGCAGCCATTTTAGATTTGCAGGTCCAAACACATGGCACTTTATTCCAAAATGTCCAAGCCTCAAAACAATGCATATGTTCTGATTTTACAATTCCAAACCATCTAAATCACCTTTCACAATGTAATCCAACTTCCTAGAACCATCTCATAATTTCACATCCCAAACAACTTCAGTATCTCAATAACCAGAGCATATTCATCACAAGACCAGATCACAATGTAATTAACACAAACGTAACTGCATGGTGGTATTTGTGATTAACAGGATATATATTATAACTAACCAGCACAATCTATTTTAAATCTCCATAGGCAAACAAATACCACAAATACTATGCTACAGATTGTATACTGTTCCAATTCATCACGGACTTCACAGAGTATCCACAAACACCCAACAATCACACAACCAAGTTACAATATCCTATTTAAACCAGAAAGCAATCTGTCTGTTTCCTTATCTAGCCATGTGAGGTTCAATACTTAGCCTTTAGTTTGGAGGATGTCCTGGGGATTCAGCCGCCATGCTGCTTGGTGCCAGGTAGCTGTGTGTGTGTCTGTGAGTGTAGCTACATTACATCTGTTCTCTGAGGCCACACCTGACCACTACCTTCCTGTTTGACCAGTACCTGGGGGAGGGGGCTTTCTTTCTCCTTTGTATATGCTAATCAGGTTCAGCCCTGAAAACTTAGTAAAAGGTTGTCTTGAGCATCCATTGTTCTAACAATATGATCTTAGCTTTTATACATATAATCATATCTATCCGCTGCAATGTCCCACAACAACACAACAGGCCTCAAACTAACCCACACCTCATTCTGCTTGCTTCAATACCAAACATGATGTGTTTATCTGGTTCGGTTCGAATGATACACATCCATGACATTAATTCATTAGCCAATTCTAAATCTCCATGATGTCTGGTGCTGTTCATTATTATAACCATGTACTGTATGAAACAAGTGCCGAATCCATCTCTGTGCCATGTCCGAGCAAATGCGTGTGTTTCCATATATTGCTGTGCTCGCTGCGCATATTTGCAAGTATAGCGACTTATATGTGTGCAGTTTATATGGTCTCTCTATGTAATATTTTTGACTTTGACAGTCCACCCTTTGGCAGTCACCAATAACTGCCACTTCCTAAAACATTTCAAAAAGAGAAAAATATATGTCAGGGGTTAATACATTTCCATGGTTGGGTAAGGGAGGAGAGAGGAGAAGGTGTGAAGAGGGTATGACCTAGTGAGATAGCAGAAGCATGTGTGTATGAATCCATGTTTGGGGGGTCATGTATCATCGTGCCGTACGTGTTGTACATCAAGCTTCGAGGTATTGCGAAGTATACATTTGAATTCCTTCTTATCCCGTACTAAGGGTCTGTGGATGGGCTGTCAAACTTTACCGAGCTCATTTCGGCTGTGGTTGTAACAAAATGGGGGAGCACATTTTAGTTGATGATACATGAATGGGGGAGGTATGTGGTTGCTGATATCTGTGCCTGTATTCCCTATCGACTATGTGTGTCATTACCTGAGGCTTGTAGAGATGAAGATAAAGAACACTTATGGAAAATGCAATGATATTCTATGTCAGGGAAATGTACATCTGTTGTTGAAGTTTTGTTCGGTATCTGTTGAGAGTCGTCTTCTTTGCGCTGTATTGCTCTTTGGGCATGAGCAAATAGCTTTGTCAGTGCCATCAGATTTACAAAAAATGTTGGGCTAGCGTGAGTTTAAAATACTAGGGAAACTGGGGATCCATGGCAAAGTTCATCAAGTGTCCATATCATAGGTCGTCAAAACTTCATCTTTGGTTCTTGTCTGTTGTCTGTATAGCGTCTCGTTAACTTCCTCGTCCAAGGGGTCTTTGTATCTTGGAGAAAAGCAGAAAAACAGGTGAAAGAAACGGACCGTATAATCGCATTTTCATCACATCATGGTTTCTATCATTGGGTCATATACCAAATCCAGGTTAATTACAGTTTCCTCACTCCTTAGACTCATTACCTCAGGTAGTACTTTTCCAATACAACACAATCCTTCAGAGTTTGGGGCAAGCCGCTCATACGCCTTTCTCCCGCATATGAAATATGCATCATCGGGGAGAACATATGGGACGGAATATGTCATTACCATGTTACACATTTTCCATGTGAACTCTCCTAACCCTAATTCTCCCATCTGTTTAGTACACGTATCAGTTTGTACGATATGTGCACAGTATCCTGGTGATACTTCTCCAACTCTCGTAATCCTATTTCCTAAGGTATACCTATACCGGAAAGATTTTCCTCTACTGGCTATGTGGCGTACAAGCTCTGTATCTGTAGGCATCCTATCTGCTCTATGCGAAAAGGTCATGGTTAGGTTGCTCCATGACACTTCCCAATTTCCCGGCTTTCGGGGATTGGAGATGTTAAAACATAATAGGGACCTATCCACATGGTATTGGTGGAGCTTCAAACTAGGAGGGCTGGAGATATTAAACCTCCTGTCCACCGGTCTCCCACCCTTTAGCTCAAGTACCTCCCCTACCGTTAAAGGAAATGGTACTAGCCCTGATTTACTATGACCCTGAGGTACTTGAGAGCATACCCAACAATCTGTTTTATTTAACACACTACCCACTAAGGAGTGATAGTCACTCAATGGATGCCGGTCCATATGGATATTAAAACTGGATTGGCATTTCTTTATGCATCCATCCTCAACCATTGTCACAGAGCCTACAGATACAGTTTTCTTTTTGAACTAACAATCCTTCACAATTGTTTACAAATAACATGGTTGTTAGATCGTGCCCGGTACTCGCCTTTGCTTGGTGATTGGGTTGCTATTGGAAATTTACACCTCCGTCTCAGTCATCAGGACCTTTCTGGATCCTTTCTCGACCTCACTGGTACTCTCACCGAAACAGACTGCTCTGGTGAACATCATGGTTAACGGGAAAATCCATATCACAGTCTCTTGGGGCAAGTCCATCTTACAGGAGGAGAAAAGAAGAAATTTGTAAAGGGGGTATAAGAAAACAGTTTGAGGGGGAGAGAACTTGTTACGATAACAAGTTCTCTCGTCTTGTTGTTCTTCTTGTTCTGCTGTCCTCTCAAAGGTGCTGTCTCTCAGTCTTCCAAACGAACATTCTGGTGATGCAATATTCCTTCCTAACCGGCGATCTTTCTGTAAGGAGAAAAAATCTGGCATTACCATTGGTCCAACTGAGGGGTGACATACCATCTTTAAACCATGAAAACATGAGTGAGAAGAGAGAGAAAAAAAAAAAAAAAAAAAAAACAAGAGATAGAGAACAATTCATATGCATATATATATTACATAACTCGACATTAACCATCAATAGGAAAAGAGAAACAAAGCATTTTTAAAACATTGTCAACATTAAGAAAACATTGTTAGCATTAGAAAAACATTGTCAGATTATCAGGCTGTCATATCTACGTGTCTAATGGTCTCCTTGAGCAGTCCCTCCCCACCAGCACCTGCATTACTCCACTGTCTGTATCTGGCCAGAAATACATTGTGGCGGAGGTCATGCTGGGGTTTGGTAGACTTCTGCAAGGACCAAGTGGGTATGCAATGTGTGAATTCTTACCAATACTCGTCAGAGATGGGGATAGAGAGAGAGAGAGAGAAAAAACATTTCACTGATACATTTACAACGTTTCACCTGGTCATTCCTGTGTCTTTCAGTGAATGACCTCCCAATTTATTAACCGTTACCTCAGGCTTACCATCAGTCGTATGATCACCTTTCTTGACTACCTATCATGGGTGTGGCTCAAAATTCTTCCTATGTGATCCCTGCTTGTAATTTGGTGTGTCATAACTTTTGCTCATTTTCATGTCTAGGGGGTCTGATTTTATGTGGGCTGTTGCAGTTACTGGCATAATGCCCTTCTCTTTTGCACAGATCACAAATCCTTAAGTTCCTCCATGTGCCAATGGCCTAGGGTTTTGGTTGATTTGATGCCTCCTCAAACGCTTGGATGCTCATCACCATCAACCGCTTTCCCTGTACCTACCTGATTCCTTGGATACCATGATTATGTCGTTGTCTAGGGAGTTGATATACCTTCTGTGAATCTTTGATCATACAGTTAGATCTTTCCTAGGATCTGGGTAATCAGACATGATTGATCTCAATTCTGTCCGGGACCAGGGATGGCGCATTGCACTGTCCTTGACGGGAATGGTTCCCTGATCATCAGTCTTCCCATTGGGGACTGTGATCACCCTGACAGGACTAAACTCAATCACATCACCTTGTTTTGGTCTTATAATATGGGGTACATTTGTTTGTGCGTGATATAAAACATTGTACGTACCTGTGGACACGACCTCACCTGACCCTCCGTTAGGGGGTTTGATTATTGCCTTTACCAATTTGGTCGCGTCCACCTGGATGTCTTGTAGGATGGCTTCTTTAAGATGTGCCGACATCGTTCTGGGCTCACTTTCTTGTTGGTAATCCTGAGGGAAGTTTAACATGGGGTGCGACTTGCACAGGTTAACATTTGTAATTTTTACACTTTCATTTTCATAAACATTATTACATTTAACACTTTCATTCTTAATACAGTTACTAAGTGCATTTTTATCGTACAACATTGTGCCATTTCTCTGCAACCATAATCCTCCTCAATGCCATGTCTCTCCTCTCAAGATGAAAGTTAGATATGTAAGTTACATTTCTTTGCATTTCACTTTCCTGTTGCCATAACTGCAAACAATCATCATGTTTAACTCGTTGTTTCCAGGATTTTATGAGACTGATCCTTTGCCTTAAATTATGCAACACCTCTAAGTCAAAACTACCTATCCCGGGAAATGGTGCCTTATCCCCCGCAGTCATTCGTGTCCATTCATCACAAAAGGTCTCAGTGTGGGGACCATATTTCCCCCACATTACTAACCGAGCAGACCCTCGGGGTCTGCAAGCCTCTGGAGTCTGAATCCTGACCTCCGACCGTCTCTGTGTTGTGCACTTGGCTGCCATTGTGGACCTTTTTAACACAGAAAAACTTCCTAAAATGCACCAAACACAGAACTTCGTTGGAAATCCTTAAAGCTCTTCCACTGAACTTCTTCTGCTCCGGGTATCCCCGTTCTGCCTTCTAGCAGACACGTGTAGCCGTTGCAGGCCCTATCTCTAGAGATTTTCCTGAGAAAATTCCCTTCCTTTTTCTTTACACAAATCACGCTTGCATGTGCTCCCTACAACACGTATGAGGGCAAGATTTACGCATGGATATACGACCTCATATCACGTTGCGTTATTGGTCACACATACAACCGTGCGGTCCAATCGTACCACTTATAGACACTTGTTGCCCATAAATGGTAGGATCATTGGAGTCTCCCTACTGTGCTCCAAAACAGCCAGAGCGTAATACAACGAAAACTTTATCACACTCTGTTGCACGTTTTCACTCAGATCGTGCTCATCACGTTCCACATAGATCACACAGATCACAAAGTCCACAAAGCGGAATTCAATACCGTTTTATCACATAGATCACAAAGTCCACAAAGCGGGATTCAATACACTCATACCGTTTTCAACCCACTATCATTCTTATAGTTTTCTGATCAGAAAAATCATTTCCCGTAGTCTGATAGCTCTCCCCAGAGGCGTTACAGTAAAGTAAGGTATTTAAACTAAATTTTGGAAACTGAACAAATGTGTGCTATTGTCTTGTGGCTTCTGTATCGCCTTACTATAAGCGATATTTCACTATATAAACGCTTACCAAACACCACACAGTATCTTCTATGCTGTGTGCTTGTTTTTTCTCAGCACGTTATCAATGCAAATGGCAAACAGGAAGGTGAGATGTGAAACTTACACAGATGAAAATGCAATTCTAAATTTAATCTAATAACATACATTGATGTAAGCACACGCATATGAAATTACATATAAGTACCAATCACTATTACTTATGATTGACTATGATATAGATTAAATAAATGCATAAAAAAAAACTCATTAAATGATGATTTCTTTTTGACAGTGGATGGCTGATTGTTTCCTGAGTCAACTGAAAACCAGCCGCTCAGAAAAAAAAAAATTTGACCTTCCCAAAATGGCCGCTGCTCCTCCCCCTTCCACCTCCATGAGGGTCACACAAAATGGTGGACAGACCATGCGGCCTCTTGTCACAAAGAAAGTCATCATTCAAAACTCCTAAAGTTATTCTAGGCCTGAGTGTGTAGTTGGCACCAAATTGAAATAAAAACCAGATTTTCAAAGACAATAGCGTACTGTTCTTACCTCCGGTCCCGGATTCCCTCAGCACCCTTTACTAAGCGAAACAGACGCTTATCCAATCAGCACTGCAAGGAATATGATCCCGCCCTTTGCTGATGGATAATGTCTGCTGATATTACCTAGCAGAGATATGTGAAGGATAGGACGAGTCCCCCAATTGACAATGCTAAATACTTTTGTCGTATAAACAACCCTTTATGAAGTCTAAGAACACTGTACGCTGTTTACTTAAGAAGTACCGTACGGGTACGCTGGTTGCGTAACGATCGCTCAGCCGTAGGCGAGACGCTCAAGCGTCACGTTCGCTCACGGCCCAGTGATCACAGGACACGTTATTGGCTGTTGACTAACGTAATGATTCGCTATGGCGTAGCAGACGCTCGAGACCACGAGGAGATCACCAGCAGCGCAGACGCTCACAACGCTATACCTTTATGTCTAAACCTTTTAACAATGAAATACACAGAATACCTTAATGTGAATACAGGGTGTAAGTGCAACCTTGTGTAACCTGACTAACTACAAAGCTGCTTGAGCGTCACCGACGCTCAAGTGAACACTTAACACTATAGGAAATACACAGATACTGGTTTAGGGTCCAAAGCCTATTATCTGTATTATATCTAATATACTGGTAAAAAGGGGATAACAGTACAAATGATACACTACAATATAACAAAGACTTCCTAACCAAAATAGCTACACTAGAAATACAATACAATACAATTACTATTTATGGGAAAATGGAAGGGGAAGAGAAGAAGAGAGAGATAGAGAGAAATGGCTCATGATAACATTAAATAAGAGACAACATGGTTGCAGATAAAACTACACATGTGAGAGACAATCGCTGCGCAGTTAGTCAATGCTGAATACAGCATGGGATGGAAGCTAGACTCCATTTTGAGAAACCTCCACTTGATTCCAAAGACCACACCACATGGCTGAAAGGGGGAGGGGAAGACATCCAGCAGCAGCCATTTTAGATTTGCAGGTCCAAACACATGGCACTTTATTCCAAAATGTCCAAGCCTCAAAACAATGCATATGTTCTGATTTTACAATTCCAAACCATCTAAATCACCTTTCACAATGTAATCCAACTTCCTAGAACCATCTCATAATTTCACATCCCAAACAACTTCAGTATCTCAATAACCAGAGCATATTCATCACAAGACCAGATCACAATGTAATTAACACAAACGTAACTGCATGGTGGTATTTGTGATTAACAGGATATATATTATAACTAACCAGCACAATCTATTTTAAATCTCCATAGGCAAACAAATACCACAAATACTATGCTACAGATTGTATACTGTTCCAATTCATCACGGACTTCACAGAGTATCCACAAACACCCAACAATCACACAACCAAGTTACAATATCCTATTTAAACCAGAAAGCAATCTGTCTGTTTCCTTATCTAGCCATGTGAGGTTCAATACTTAGCCTTTAGTTTGGAGGATGTCCTGGGGATTCAGCCGCCATGCTGCTTGGTGCCAGGTAGCTGTGTGTGTGTCTGTGAGTGTAGCTACATTACATCTGTTCTCTGAGGCCACACCTGACCACTACCTTCCTGTTTGACCAGTACCTGGGGGAGGGGTCTTTCTTTCTCCTTTGTATATGCTAATCAGGTTCAGCCCTGAAAACTTAGTAAAAGGTTGTCTTGAGCATCCATTGTTCTAACAATATGATCTTAGCTTTTATACATATAATCATATCTATCCGCTGCAATGTCCCACAACAACACAACAGGCCTCAAACTAACCCACACCTCATTCTGCTTGCTTCAATACCAAACATGATGTGTTTATCTGGTTCGGTTCGAATGATACACATCCATGACATTAATTCATTAGCCAATTCTAAATCTCCATGATGTCTGGTGCTGTTCATTATTATAACCATGTACTGTATGAAACAAGTGCCGAATCCATCTCTGTGCCATGTCCGAGCAAATGCGTGTGTTTCCATATATTGCTGTGCTCGCTGCGCATATTTGCAAGTATAGCGACTTATATGTGTGCAGTTTATATGGTCTCTCTATGTAATATTTTTGACTTTGACAGAATGATGGCCTACATAACCCGACTGGGAAGAACAAAGAGCAAAGCTGCTATGTCGGAGATAACAAGAATCCTTCTCTGGGCAGAAAAGCACGCAGGGGCGTTCTCAGCAATATTCCTTCCAGGAATGGACAACTGGGAAGCGGACTTCCTCAGCAGGCACGATCTCCATCCAGCAGAATGGGGCCTCCATCCGGAAGTGTTCACAGACGTGACCAGTCATTGGGGCGTGCCTCAAATAGACATGATGGCCTCTCGTCTCAACAAGATACTTCAGAGGTACTGTTCCAGGTCGAGAGACCCACAAGCAGTTGCAGTGGATGCTCGGGTAACTCCATGGGTGTTCAAGTCAGGGTATGTGTTCTCTCCACTTCTACTCATTCCAAGAATTCTAAAACTCATAAAGAGAACAAGGGTTCAGGCAATTCTTATTGCTCCGGACTGGCCAAAGAGAGCTTGGTACGCGGATCTTCTGGACTTACTGCTGGAGGATCCGAGGCCTCTTCCTCTTCGCGGGGGCCTTCTGCAACAGGGGCCGTTCGCTTATCAAGACTTACCGCAGCTACATTTGACAGCATGGAGGTTGAACACCAGTTCTTAGCCTGGAAGGGTATTCCGAGCACAGTTCTTCCTACCCTGATACAGGCTAGGAAGGGAGTATCGTCTAAACATTACCATTGCTTTTGAAAAAAATATGGGTCTTGGTGTGAATCCAAGAAGTTTCTTACGGCGCAGTTTCAACTTGGACAGTTTCTCCTCTTCGTGCAAGCAGGTGTGGATATGGGCCTGCGTTTGGGATCCATTAAGGTCCAGATTTTAACTTTATCCATTTTCTTCCAGAAACAATTGGCTCCCCTCCATGAGGTTCGGACTTTTTAAAAAGGGGTTCTGCACATCCAGCCTCCTTTTGTGGCACCGACAGCACCCATGGCTCTTAACATGGTATTGCATTTCCTGCAATCAGATTGGTTTGAGCCTTTACAAGAGGCTGAGGTCAAGTTTCTCATGTGGTAGGCAGTCTCATTGATGGCCTTAGCTTCTGCTCGACATGTGAATTGGGGGCTTTGTCCTGTAAAAGCCCCTACTTACTCTTCCATGAAGATAGAGCTGAGCTCGGGACGCATCAGTAGTTCCTTCCAAAGGTTGTGTCGGCTTTTCATATCAACCAACCTATTGTGGTGCCAGTAGCTACTGACTCCTCAGTTACATCAAAGTCCTTGGATGTTATGAGGGCTTTGAGGATCTATGTGAAGAGGACTGCTCATCACAGGAAATCGGACTCTCTGTCCTTTTATGTTCCCAGGAAAATTGGGTGTCCTGCTTCTATGCAGACGATTTCTCGCTGGATCAGGTTCACTGTTCAGCATGCATATTCTATGGCTGGATTGCCGTGTCCAAGATCTGTTAAGGCCCACTCTACTTGTAAGGTGGGTTCTTGCTGGGTGGCTGCCCGGGGGGTCTCGGCTTCACAACTTTGCCGAGCAGCTACTTGGTCTGGGTCGAACAAGCTTGCTAAGTTCTACAAGTTCGATACTTTGATCTCTGAGGACCTAAAGTTTGGTCCATCAGTTCTGCAGGAGCCTCCGCGCTCTCCCTCCCGTTCGGGGAGCTTTAGTACATCCCCATGGTACTAATGTGGACCCCAGCATCCTCTAGGATGTAAGAGAAAATAGGATTTTAATTACCTACCGGTAAATCCTTTTCTCGTAGCCCGTAGAGGATGCTGGGCGCCCGCCCAGCACGTCGTTGTCCTGCAATGGTTACTTGGTTCAGTACTGCTTTGTTCTTGGTTAAGTGCTGTGTTGTTACTTGGTTAAAGTAATGTTGTTCAGCTGTTGCTGTGTTCAAGCTAGTTAGCTTGGTTTGCCTTCTTTGTGTGAGCTGGTGTGAATCTCGCCACTATCTGTGTAATATCCTTCTCTCAAAGTTGTCCGTCTCCTCGGGCACAGTTTCTAGACTGAGTCTGGTAGGAGGGGCATAGAGGGAAGAGCCAGCCCACACTGTTAAACTCTTAAAGTGCCAACGGCTCCTCATGGACCCATCTATACCCCATGGTAGTAATGTGGACCCCAGCATCCTCTACGGACTACGAGAAAAGGATTTACCGGTAGGTAATCAAAATCCTATTTTTAATTATTTATTTTATAAACTCTAGCAAAATATTAAAAACAAGAATAGTGAGAAGAATAAGAAATTGTGATTAAAATGTAAATGCTGCGCACTGAATATAACTGTATTATTCCATAAATAAATTTGTTCTAATAAACCAGAAATTGTGTCTGCATGTTCAATGTTAGTTTCTATGTATGAAATTTCATCTGTTAACTGTCTCCCACTTTTCAGGAAACCAGTTTCATAACCTGAACTCTGTCTATGTACCCTGTGGGTCAACTGCAACTATGGGGGATATCCAATTATCCCCGTTAAAACATCGGGTCCAGAAAACGTCCGTTTTCGGACGTTTATCTGACTTTTTTCCGATGTTTCACCGATTTAAAAAAAAAGAACCTTTCTCCCAAAAACACACAGGTTCAGTGAAACCTGTGTGTTTTTGGGTGAAACAGCTGTTTCCGGGGATTCTGCTTCGCCTGCAGGAGGCAGGTGAAACAAAATCCCTGATTAGCCGCAGCACGTGCCGGCTTATCGGGGCTAATTAGATAGCCCCCGGCGGGACTATTAGCCCCGGTAAAAAAAAAACGGGGCTAATTGGATATCCCCCTATGTATCCGTTATGTTCGAATGTATCACATCAGAGGGTACTGATTTGTATCCATTATACATATGTAACCATTTTAAATGTCTCTGACTTATAACTCCCACTTCTGTAGGTGGAATTATAGATACTATTATCAGATGTAATTATCAAATATAGATAACAATAGATAATGGTGATAATATCTCACCCTATGTCGTGTATTTATCCTCTGTTATATAAAATCCCTATTTATTGAGATCCAATATGAACATTCTACCATATTACCTTATTGGAAATTAATTCAATGAGACCCTTCCGGGAAACTTTTCCTAAGGTATAGGTATTTACTTTGTTATTAAGTTGGCGCTGCCAGCGCTTCAGGCACATTACCCTATTGGGAATTGATTTATAAATCCCCCCTGGGAAACCTTTCAAGGGGTAGTATTGTTATTCATGTAGCACTGCATTTCATGTGCTTCAAACAACTGTCATAGGAAGTCCTAAGGGAATTACAGGTATAATTCAACACCAGTGTGGGTATTCTTAAATGGTTCCTATATACCCCTGAGTGGAATCAATAATCAATATCTGGATACACAGTTTATGTACACTGTGTATGGTACTATTGTTAAAAGTGTGTGTACATATAATACCATTCTGCCGCTTGATATTCACACAGATACTGTTATTATACCGGTGTTTTCAGTGCAGTTAAGCTATAAGCATCTTGAAGTATCGTTATATGTCAGCAGCAATTTTCAAAGCATATATAACACTATTTAGCTCCCTCAGAATTATGATATCTTTTGGATTAATCATGTCGCTATACAATGTACTTAGACTACAAATATGATATTAATGAGAATGACAGGTAAACAAACACATGCACCGCTGTGTTATCCCCTCCGGGAGTCTGACATGGTATATAATCACAGTATAGTTCTGTGTATGTTGTTATAATAGGTATAAATGCTTAGTTTTGAACGTGCTTGCACAAATACTGTTATTATACCGGTATTTATGGTGCATTGGAACTGTAAGTATCTTGGAATATCGTTATGTATTAGCGATCTGTAGAGTATATGTGATACTGTTTAGCCCCCTCCGGATTATAGTATCTTTGAAATTGATTGTGTCACTATACACTATACTTTGACTGCAGGTACATGTTAATGAAAATAACGGATTAGTAAACACGTGCCCGGCTATTTTATTGCCTCCGGGAATGTAACAAGGTATATAATCACAGTATAGTCCTGTGTGTGTTGTTATAACAGGTATAAATGTTAAGTTTATAAAAACGTACACCGCTGTTTTATCCATTTCGGGAGTATAACACGGTACATAGTCACAGTGTAGCTGTTCAAACAATCATTAGTAGCAGGTTAACGGACATTTGTAGCGCTATTACTCCCTTCCGGGATTCTGACACATTTTAGGCAAATGTTGAATTTAAATTTTTAAAACATGCATGGTACAGTGAATATTGTCAGTGCACAGCTAGCCTGACGCACGTTTCGCTATCGCTTTATTGAAGGCTTGTAAGCAGGGCTTATGTGCATGTTCAACTATGATATCCGCACAGGAGTCCTGGACATTCAATAGTGAAGGTAAAGTAGTGCTGATGAAATCATAGGGGGTATTCAATTGTTTGATAAGTCAATTGGGTGTCTGTTTTTTCCTATCTAATAGACAGGAAAAAAACAAACACCCAACTGACTTTTCAAACATTTGATTTCCCCCCACAAAGTTCTTGCTCTTTAAGGGATTCTGGCAATCCTATGATGCAAAGATTGTTTCACAGGGATGTATTTTGAAGGTCGTCAATCTTGTTTTCTATGTGGTAAATAGATATTGGGGGACATTTACTAAGCAGTAATAGGAGTGGAGAAGTGAGCCAGTGGAGAAGTTGCCCATGGCAACCAATCAGCACTGAAGTAACATCTATAATTTGTATACTATAAAATGATACAGAGCTGCTGATTGGTTGATGAGGCAATTTATCCACTGGCTCACTTCTCCGCTCTTATCACATGCTTTGTAAATGTCCCCCTCATGTGACGTGCAGCAGTAGTTTTCATACCAGCCATATCAGCAAATGTCTCTCCCAGTTTATGCTTTGAGTCCAGGACTTGCTGAGTGAGTTGAGAGAGCTGCCTGTTGATGTCCTCTGTTTGTGCTTTAAGTAAAGGACCTACAGATGTAGCCATGCTCATCCATCCTGCGACTCAGCCACAAGTGCATAGTATGTCTTAGTACATGCATCTTAGTACGTTGCCCATGTATTCCTATGGGCATGCGTACTTAGACGCAGGTGCCCAGCCTAGTCGTGGGCACACTTGCATTGCCACAACTACGACAAGCTGCAGGCTGGATGAGCTGTATGGCAGCTCTGATAGCATTCACCATATCATTATATGTAGCAGGAGCATCAGGGGGAGGAAGTACCTTATCCCCACGATCTGGGGCTTCAGAGGCTGATTCCCTGCTGCTATGGTCCGGTGAGGGTACTGGGGAAGAGACCCATTGCAAGTCTGTGGATGAGCCTGCAGACAGGAGGTCCCACTGACCAGCATCCAGAGCCATCTTGGATTTCACCCAGCACTGCTCCTTCTGCTTCTTGTGCTTTCCAGAAGGCATCGGTGTCAGCAAAAACTTGTCCATACAGTGGACAAAGTATAAGGCACACCGAGGGAGCCGGAAGAGCTGATTTGGAGGCTAAAAAGCCTTGTAAAAGTTAGATGCGGGCGGATTGCAGCAGAGCTCACTCTCTCAGCTGCCTCACATACAGCAGCTGGAATAGGAAGTCATCACCTTGCATTTATCACTGCTTTATCTCTTCCCCAGGCTTAATACATCTGCCCTATTGGATTAAACTTGGTGCTATTACCTTTTTAAAAGGTTTTAAAGGTGTCACACATTTCTGTAGTGCTCTTACCTGTAAACATTTGGTACCAATCTATGTCCTTTAGAGAGTTCTAAAGCATACTGTAGCAAAATTGGCTTTTCTAAAATTAAAAGTTTTAGTCGAACCCTTGTATTGCTGTTTTTGGAAACTTATTTTGAATGTCACCATATTATGATCGCTGCTTGCCAATGGCTCCCTTACATCAATGTTAAGGGATATTGGGGGTCATTCCGAGTTCATCGCTAGCTGCCGTTTTTCGCAGCGCAGCGATCAGGCAAAAAAAATCGGCATTTCTGCGCATGCGTATGGTACGCAGTGCGCACGGGCGTCGTACTTTCACAAAAGCCAACGTAGTTTCACACAAGGTCTAGCGACGCTTTCAGTCGCACTGCTGATCGTTGTGTGATTGACAGGAAGTGAGTGTTTCTGGGTGGTAACTGAGCGTTTTCAGGGAGTGTGCTGAAAAACGCAGGCGTGCCAGATAAAAACGCAGGAGTGGCTGGAGAAACGGGGGAGTGGCTGGCCGAACGCAGGGTGTGTTTGTGACGTCAAAACAGGAATTAAACAGTCTGCAGTGATCGCTAGGTAGGAGTAAGTATCGAGCTACTCTGAAACTGCACAATCTTTTTTTTTTAGCAGCGCTGCAATCCTTTCATTCGCACTTCTGCTAAGCTAAGATACACTCCCTGAGGGCGGCGGCTTAGCGTTTGCACTACTGCTAAAAACAGCTAGCGAGCGAACAACTCGGAATGAGGGCCTTTGCCTCTACATTATTTATCACTAGGTCAAGTATAGTCTTATTTCGAGTTGGTTCCTCAATCACTTGGGACAAGTAGTGATCTTTAAGTATGTTTAAAAACCTATTACCTCTACCTGTATCACCCGACTCAAATGTCCAATTTATGTCATGATAATTAAAGTCCCCCATATTTAACACTTCCCCCATTGCTGCAGCCTTTTCTATTTGCTGTAGGAGTTGCGCTTCCTCAGTCACACTAATATCAGGCAGTTTATAGCATGACCCTATTAGTAGCTTCTTTGAACATTTACCTCCAAGTATTATTTCCACCCATAATGACTCAACAATACTCTCGTAAACAATTTCCTTTAGGTATGGTTTTAGGATATGCTTTACATAAAGACAAATTCCTCCTCCCCTTTTATTTGCCCTGTCTTTCCTGAATAGAGTATGGCCCTCCAAATTTACTGCCCAATCATGAGGATCATCCCATGTCTCAGTGATACCTATGATGTCATATTGCTCGCTCATTGCTATTACTTCTAATTCTCCAATTTTTCCTGATAGGCTTCTTGCATTTGCAAGCATACACTTTAAATTATTTACTCTTATCTCTGTATTTTTATTAGAGATGAGCGGGTTCGGTTTCTCTGAATCCGAACCCGCCAGAACTTCATGTTTTTTTTCACGGGTCCGAGCGACTCGGATCTTCCCGCCTTGCTCGGTTAACCCGAGCGCGCCCGAACGTCATCATGACGCTGTCGGATTCTCGCGAGGCTCGGATTCTATCGCGAGACTCGGATTCTATATAAGGAGCCGCGCGTCGCCGCCATTTTCACACGTGCATTGAGATTGATAGGGAGAGGACGTGGCTGGCGTCCTCTCCGTTTAGAATTAGAATAGATTAGAGAGACACTTGATTTACTAATTTTGGGGAGCATTAGGAGTACTCAGTAGTGTACAGTGCAGAGTTTTGCTGATAGTGACCAGTGACCACCACTTTTATTTATAATCCGTTCTCTGCCTGAAAAAAGCGATACACAGCACACAGTGACTCAGTCACATACCATATCTGTGTGCACTGCTCAGGCTCAGGCCAGTGTGCTGCATCATCTATTATCTATATATAATATTATATATATCTGTCTGACTGCTCAGCTCACACAGCTTATAATTGTGGGGGAGACTGGGGAGCACTACTGCAGTGCCAGTTATAGGTTATAGCAGGAGCCAGGAGTACATAATATAATCCGTTCTCTGCCTGAAAAAAGCGATACACAGCACACAGTGACTCAGTCACATACCATATCTGTGTGCACTGCTCAGGCTCAGGCCAGTGTGCTGCATCATCTATTATCTATATATAATATTATATATATCTGTCTGACTGCTCAGCTCACACAGCTTATAATTGTGGGGGAGACTGGGGAGCACTACTGCAGTGCCAGTTATAGGTTATAGCAGGAGCCAGGAGTACATAATATATTATATAGTGAGTGACCACCAGACACACAGTGCAGTTTATTTAATATATCCGTTCTCTGCCTGAAAAAAGCGATACACACAGTGACTCAGTCAGTCACATACCATATCTGTGTGCACTGCTCAGGCTCAGGCCAGTGTGCTGCATCATCTATATATATTATATATCTGTCTGACTGCTCAGCTCACACAGCTTATAATTGTGGGGGAGACTGGGGAGCACTACTGCAGTGCCAGTTATAGGTTATAGCAGGAGCCAGGAGTACATAATATTATATTAAAATTAAACAGTGCACACTTTTGCTGCAGGAGTGCCACTGCCAGTGTGACTAGTGACCAGTGACCTGACCACCAGTATATAATATTAGTAGTATACTATCTCTTTATCAACCAGTCTATATTAGCAGCAGACACAGTACAGTGCGGTAGTTCACGGCTGTGGCTACCTCTGTGTCGGCACTCGGCAGCCCGTCCATAATTGTATATACCAGTGACCTAACCGTGGTTTTTTTTTCTTTCTTTATACATACATACTAGTTACGAGTATACTATCTCTTTATCAACCAGTCTATATATTAGCAGCAGACACAGTACAGTGCGGTAGTTCACGGCTGTGGCTACCTCTGTGTCGGCACTCGGCAGCCCGTCCATAATTGTATATACCAGTGACCTAACCGTGTTTTTTTTTTCTTTCTTTATACATACATACTAGTTACGAGTATACTATCTCTTTATCAACCAGTCTATATATTAGCAGCAGACACAGTACAGTGCGGTAGTTCACGGCTGTGGCTACCTCTGTGTCGGCACTCGGCAGCCCGTCCATAATTGTATATACCACCTAACCGTGGTTTTTTTTTCTTTCTTTATACATACATACTAGTTACGAGTATACTATCTCTTTATCAACCAGTCTATATATTAGCAGCAGACACAGTACAGTGCGGTAGTTCACGGCTGTGGCTACCTCTGTGTCGGCACTCGGCAGCCCGTCCATAATTGTATATACCACCTAACCGTGGTTTTTTTTTCTTTCTTTATACATACATACTAGTTACGAGTATACTATCTCTTTATCAACCAGTCTATATATTAGCAGCAGACACAGTACAGTGCGGTAGTTCACGGCTGTGGCTACCTCTGTGTCGGCACTCGGCAGCCCGTCCATAATTGTATATACCACCTAACCGTGGTTTTTTTTTTCTTTCTTTATACATACATACTAGTTACGAGTAGAGATGAGCGCCTGAAATTTTTCGGGTTTTGTGTTTTGGTTTTGGGTTCGGTTCCGCGGCCGTGTTTTGGGTTCGAACGCGTTTTGGCAAAACCTCACCGAATTATTTTTGTCGGATTCGGGTGTGTTTTGGATTCGGGTGTTTTTTTCAAAAAACCCTAAAAAACAGCTTAAATCATAGAATTTGGGGGTAATTTTGATCCCAAAGTATTATTAACCTCAAAAAACATAATTTACACTCATTTTCAGCCTATTCTGAACACATCACACCTCACAATATTATTTTTAGTCCTAAAATTTGCACCGAGGTCGCTGTGTGAGTAAGATAAGCGACCCTAGTGGCCGACACAAACACCGGGCCCATCTAGGAGTGGCACTGCAGTGTCACGCAGGATGTCCCTTCCAAAAAACCCTCCCCAAACAGCACATGACGCAAAGAAAAAAAGAGGCGCAATGAGGTAGCTGACTGTGTGAGAAAGATAAGCGACCCTAGTGGCCGACACAAACACCGGGCCCATCTAGGAGTGGCACTGCAGTGTCACGCAGGATGTCCCTTCCAAAAAACCCTCCCCAAACAGCACATGACGCAAAGAAAAAAAGAGGCGCAATGAGGTAGCTGTGTGAGAAAGATAAGCGACCCTAGTGGCCGACACAAACACCGGGCCCATCTAGGAGTGGCACTGCAGTGTCACGCAGGATGTCCCTTCCAAAAAACCCTCCCCAAACAGCACATGACGCAAAGAAAAAAAGAGGCGCAATGAGGTAGCTGTGTGAGTAAGATTAGCGACCCTAGTGGCCGACACAAACACCGGGCCCATCTAGGAGTGGCACTGCAGTGTCACGCAGGATGGCCCTTCCAAAAAACCCTCCCCAAACAGCACATGACGCAAAGAAAAAAAGAGGCGCAATGAGGTAGCTGACTGTGTGAGTAAGATTAGCGACCCTAGTGGCCGACACAAACACCGGGCACATCTAGGAGTGGCACTGCAGTGTCACGCAGGATGTCCCTTCCAAAAAACCCTCCCCAAACAGCACATGACGCAAAGAAAAAAAGAGGCGCAATGAGGTAGCTGTGTGAGTAAGATTAGCGACCCTAGTGGCCGACACAAACACCGGGCCCATCTAGGAGTGGCACTGCAGTGTCACGCAGGATGTCCCTTCCAAAAAACCCTCCCCAATCAGCACATGATGCAAAGAAAAAGAAAAGAAAAAAGAGGTGCAAGATGGAATTATCCTTGGGCCCTCCCACCCACCCTTATGTTGTATAAACAAAACAGGACATGCACACTTTAACCAACCCATCATTTCAGTGACAGGGTCTGCCACACGACTGTGACTGATATGACGGGTTGGTTTGGACCCCCCCCAAAAAAGAAGCAATTAATCTCTCCTTGCACAAACTGGCTCTACAGAGGCAAGATGTCCACCTCATCTTCACCCTCCGATATATCACCGTGTACATCCCCCTCCTCACAGATTATCAATTCGTCCCCACTGGAATCCACCATCTCAGCTCCCTGTGTACTTTGTGGAGGCAATTGCTGCTGGTCAATGTCTCCGCGGAGGAATTGATTATAATTCATTTTAATGAACATCATCTTCTCCACATTTTCTGGATGTAACCTCGTACGCCGATTGCTGACAAGGTGAGCGGCGGCACTAAACACTCTTTCGGAGTACACACTTGTGGGAGGGCAACTTAGGTAGAATAAAGCCAGTTTGTGCAAGGGCCTCCAAATTGCCTCTTTTTCCTGCCAGTATAAGTACGGACTGTGTGACGTGCCTACTTGGATGCGGTCACTCATATAATCCTCCACCATTCTATCAATGTTGAGAGAATCATATGCAGTGACAGTAGACGACATGTCCGTAATCGTTGTCAGGTCCTTCAGTCCGGACCAGATGTCAGCATCAGCAGTCGCTCCAGACTGCCCTGCATCACCGCCAGCGGGTGGGCTCGGAATTCTGAGCCTTTTCCTCGCACCCCCAGTTGCGGGAGAATGTGAAGGAGGAGATGTTGACAGGTCGCGTTCCGCTTGACTTGACAATTTTGTCACCAGCAGGTCTTTCAACCCCAGCAGACCTGTGTCTGCCGGAAAGAGAGATCCAAGGTAGGCTTTAAATCTAGGATCGAGCACGGTGGCCAAAATGTAGTGCTCTGATTTCAACAGATTGACCACCCGTGAATCCTTGTTAAGCGAATTAAGGGCTGCATCCACAAGTCCCACATGCCTAGCGGAATCGCTCCGTGTTAGCTCCTTCTTCAATGCCTCCAGCTTCTTCTGCAAAAGCCTGATGAGGGGAATGACCTGACTCAGGCTGGCAGTGTCTGAACTGACTTCACGTGTGGCAAGTTCAAAGGGCATCAGAACCTTGCACAACGTTGAAATCATTCTCCACTGCACTTGAGACAGGTGCATTCCATCTCCTATATCGTGCTCAATTGTATAGGCTTGAATGGCCTTTTGCTGCTCCTCCAACCTCTGAAGCATATAGAGGGTTGAATTCCACCTCGTTACCACTTCTTGCTTCAGATGATGGCAGGGCAGGTTCAGTAGTTTTTGGTGGTGCTCCAGTCTTCTGTACGTGGTGCCTGTACGCCGAAAGTGTCCCGCAATTTTTCTGGCCACCGACAGCATCTCTTGCACGCCCCTGTCGTTTTTTAAAAAATTCTGCACCACCAAATTCAAGGTATGTGCAAAACATGGGACGTGCTGGAATTTGCCCATATTTAATGCACACACAATATTGCTGGCGTTGTCCGATGCCACAAATCCACAGGAGAGTCCAATTGGGGTAAGCCATTCCGCGATGATCTTCCTCAGTTGCCGTAAGAGGTTTTCAGCTGTGTGCGTATTCTGGAAAGCGGTGATACAAAGCGTAGCCTGCCTAGGAAAGAGTTGGCGTTTGCGAGATGCTGCTACTGGTGCCGCCGCTGCTGTTCTTGCGGCGGGAGTCCATACATCTACCCAGTGGGCTGTCACAGTCATATAGTCCTGACCCTGCCCTGCTCCACTTGTCCACATGTCCGTGGTTAAGTGGACATTGGGTACAACTGCATTTTTTAGGACACTGGTGAGTCTTTTTCTGACGTCCGTGTACATTCTCGGTATCGCCTGCCTAGAGAAGTGGAACCTAGATGGTATTTGGTAACGGGGGCACACTGCCTCAATAAATTGTCTAGTTCCCTGTGAACTAACGGCGGATACCGGACGCACGTCTAACACCAACATAGTTGTCAAGGACTCAGTTATCCGCTTTGCAGTAGGATGACTGCTGTGATATTTCATCTTCCTCGCAAAGGACTGTTGAACAGTCAATTGCTTACTGGAAGTAGTACAAGTGGGCTTACGACTTCCCCTCTGGGATGACCATCGACTCCCAGCGGCAACAACAGCAGCGCCAGCAGCAGTAGGCGTTACACGCAAGGATGCATCGGAGGAATCCCAGGCAGGAAAGGACTCGTCAGACTTGCCAGTGACATGGCCTGCAGGACTATTGGCATTCCTGGGGAAGGAGGAAATTGACACTGAGGGAGTTGGTGGGGTGGTTTGCGTGAGCTTGGTTACAAGAGGAAGGGATTTACTGGTCAGTGGACTGCTTCCGCTGTCACCCAAAGTTTTTGAACTTGTCACTGACTTATTATGAATGCGCTGCAGGTGACGTATAAGGGAGGATGTTCCGAGGTGGTTAACGTCCTTACCCCTACTTATTACAGCTTGACAAAGGGAACACACGGCTTGACACCTGTTGTCCGCATTTCTGGTGAAATACCTCCACACCGAAGAGCTGATTTTTTTGGTATTTTCACCTGGCATGTCAACGGCCATATTCCTCCCACGGACAACAGGTGTCTCCCCGGGTGCCTGACTTAAACAAACCACCTCACCATCAGAATCCTCCTGGTCAATTTCCTCCCCAGCGCCAGCAACACCCATATCCTCCTCATCCTGGTGTACTTCAACACTGACATCTTCAATCTGACTATCAGGAACTGGACTGCGGGTGCTCCTTCCAGCACTTGCAGGGGGCGTGCAAATGGTGGAAGGCGCATGCTCTTCACGTCCAGTGTTGGGAAGGTCAGGCATCGCAACCGACACAATTGGACTCTCCTTGTGGATTTGGGATTTCAAAGAACGCACAGTTCTTTGCGGTGCTTTTGCCAGCTTGAGTCTTTTCAGTTTTCTAGCGAGAGGCTGAGTGCTTCCATCCTCATGTGAAGCTGAACCACTAGCCATGAACATAGGCCAGGGCCTCAGCCGTTCCTTGCCACTCCGTGTGGTAAATGGCATATTGGCAAGTTTACGCTTCTCCTCCGACAATTTTATTTTAGGTTTTGGAGTCCTTTTTTTTCTGATATTTGGTGTTTTGGATTTGACATGCTCTGTACTATGACATTGGGCATCGGCCTTGGCAGACGACGTTGCTGGCATTTCATCGTCTCGGCCATGACTAGTGGCAGCAGCTTCAGCACGAGGTGGAAGTGGATCTTGATCTTTCCCTAATTTTGGAACCTCAACTTTTTTGTTCTCCATATTTTATAGGCAGAACTAAAAGGCACCTCAGGTAAACAATGGAGATGGATGGATTGGATACTAGTATACAATTATGGACGGACTGCCACGGTTAGGTGGTATAAAAAAACCACGGTTAGGTGGTATATATTATAATAATAATACAATTATGGATGGACGGACTGCCTGCCGACTGCCGACACAGAGGTAGCCACAGCCGTGAACTACCGCACTGTACACTGGTTGATAAAGAGATAGTAGTATACTCGTAACAACTAGTATGACACTATGACGACGGTATAAAGAATGAAAAAAAAACCACGGTTAGGTGGTATATATTATAATAATAATACAATTATGGATGGACGGACTGCCTGCCGACTGCCGACACAGAGGTAGCCACAGCCGTGAACTACCGCACTGTACACTGGTTGATAAAGAGATAGTAGTATACTCGTAACAACTAGTATGACACTATGACGACGGTATAAAGAATGAAAAAAAAACCACGGTTAGGTGGTATATATTATAATAATAATACAATTATGGATGGACGGACTGCCTGCCGACTGCCGACACAGAGGTAGCCACAGCCGTGAACTACCGCACTGTACACTGGTTGATAAAGAGATAGTAGTATACTCGTAACAACTAGTATGACACTATGACGACGGTATAAAGAATGGAAAAAAAACCACGGTTAGGTGGTATATATTATAATAATAATACAATTATGGATGGACGGACTGCCTGCCGACTGCCGACACAGAGGTAGCCACAGCCGTGAACTACCGCACTGTACACTGGTTGATAAAGAGATAGTAGTATACTCGTAACAACTAGTATGACACTATGACGACGGTATAAAGAATGAAAAAAAAACCACGGTTAGGTGGTATATATTATAATAATAATACAATTATGGATGGACGGACTGCCTGCCGACTGCCGACACAGAGGTAGCCACAGCCGTGAACTACCGCACTGTACACTGGTTGATAAAGAGATAGTAGTATACTCGTAACAACTAGTATGACACTATGACGACGGTATAAAGAATGAAAAAAAAACCACGGTTAGGTGGTATATATTATAATAATAATACAATTATGGATGGACGGACTGCCTGCCGACTGCCGACACAGAGGTAGCCACAGCCGTGAACTACCGCACTGTACACTGGTTGATAAAGAGATAGTAGTATACTCGTAACAACTAGTATGACACTATGACGACGGTATAAAGAAAGAAAAAAAAATACCACGGTTAGGTGGTATATATTGTAATACAATTATGGATGGACGGACTGCCTGCCGAGTTCCGACTGCCGACACAGAGGTAGCCACAGCCGTGAACTACCGCACTGTACTGTGTCTGCTGCTAATATAGACTGGTTGATAAAGAGATAGTATACAATACATACAACAATATACTACTATACTGGTGGTCAGGCACTGGTCACCACTAGTCACACTGGCAGTGGCACTCCTGCAGCAAAAGTGTGCACTGTTTAATTTTAAATTAATATAATATTATGTACTCCTGGGGGCTCCTGCTATAACAACCTGCAGTGCTCCCCAGTCTCCCCCACAATTATTATAAGCTTTGCCTTTTATACATTGATGTGCAGCACACTGGGCTGAGCTGAGTGCACACAGACTGAGTCACACTGTGTGACTGGCTGCTGCTGTGTATCGTTTTTTTTCAGGCAGAGAACGGATATAGCAGAGAACGGATATATATTAAAATAAATAAAAGTTAACTAACAACAACTGCACTGGTCACTGTGGTAAACTCTGTCTGACTCTGCACAATCTCTCTCTCTCTTCTAATCTAATTTCTAATGGAGAGGACGCCAGCCACGTCCTCTCCCTATCAATCTCAATGCACGTGTGAAAATGGCGGCGACGCGCGGCTCCTTATATAGAATCCGAGTCTCGCGAGAATCCGACAGCGTCATGATGACGTTCGGGCGCGCTCGGGTTAACCGAGCAAGGCGGGAGGATCCGAGTCTGCTCGGACCCGTGAAAAAAACATGAAGTTCGTGCGGGTTCGGTTTCAGAGAAACCGAACCCGCTCATCTCTAGTTACGAGTATACTATCTCTTTATCAACCAGTCTATATATTAGCAGCAGACACAGTACAGTGCGGTAGTTCACGGCTGTGGCTACCTCTGTGTCGGCACTCGGCAGCCCGTCCATAATTGTATATACCACCTAACCGTGTTTTTTTTTTCTTTCTTTATACATACATACTAGTTACGAGTATACTATCTCTTTATCAACCAGTCTATATATTAGCAGCAGACACAGTACAGTGCGGTAGTTCACGGCTGTGGCTACCTCTGTGTCGGCACTCGGCAGCCCGTCCATAATTGTATATACCACCTAACCGTGGTTTTTTTTTCTTTCTTTATACATACATACTAGTTACGAGTATACTATCTCTTTATCAACCAGTCTATATATTAGCAGCAGACACAGTACAGTGCGGTAGTTCACGGCTGTGGCTACCTCTGTGTCGGCACTCGGCAGCCCGTCCATAATTGTATACTAGTATCCAATCCATCCATCTCCATTGTTTACCTGAGGTGCCTTTTAGTTGTGCCTATTAAAATATGGAGAACAAAAATGTTGAGGTTCCAAAATTAGGGAAAGATCAAGATCCACTTCCACCTCGTGCTGAAGCTGCTGCCACTAGTCATGGCCGAGACGATGAAATGCCAGCAACGTCGTCTGCCAAGGCCGATGCCCAATGGCATAGTACAGAGCATGTCAAAACCAAAACACCAAATATCAGTAAAAAAAGGACTCCAAAACCTAAAATAAAATTGTCGGAGGAGAAGCGTAAACTTGCCAATATGCCATTTACCACACGGAGTGGCAAGGAACGGCTGAGGCCCTGGCCTATGTTCATGGCTAGTGGTTCAGCTTCACATGAGGATGGAAGCACTCAGCCTCTCGCTAGAAAACTGAAAAGACTCAAGCTGGCAAAAGCACCGCAAAGAACTGTGCGTTCTTTGAAATCCCAAATCCACAAGGAGAGTCCAATTGTGTCGGTTGCGATGCCTGACCTTCCCAACACTGGACGTGAAGAGCATGCGCCTTCCACCATTTGCACGCCCCCTGCAAGTGCTGGAAGGAGCACCCGCAGTCCAGTTCCTGATAGTCAGATTGAAGATGTCAGTGTTGAAGTACACCAGGATGAGGAGGATATGGGTGTTGCTGGCGCTGGGGAGGAAATTGACCAGGAGGATTCTGATGGTGAGGTGGTTTGTTTAAGTCAGGCACCCGGGGAGACACCTGTTGTCCGTGGGAGGAATATGGCCGTTGACATGCCAGGTGAAAATACCAAAAAAATCAGCTCTTCGGTGTGGAGGTATTTCACCAGAAATGCGGACAACAGGTGTCAAGCCGTGTGTTCCCTTTGTCAAGCTGTAATAAGTAGGGGTAAGGACGTTAACCACCTCGGAACATCCTCCCTTATACGTCACCTGCAGCGCATTCATAATAAGTCAGTGACAAGTTCAAAAACTTTGGGTGACAGCGGAAGCAGTCCACTGACCAGTAAATCCCTTCCTCTTGTAACCAAGCTCACGCAAACCACCCCACTAACTCCCTCAGTGTCAATTTCCTCCATCCCCAGGAATGCCAATAGTCCTGCAGGCCATGTCACTGGCAATTCTGACGAGTCCTCTCCTGCCTGGGATTCCTCCGATGCATCCTTGCGTGTAACGCCTACTGCTGCTGGCGCTGCTGTTGTTGCCGCTGGGAGTCGATGGTCATCCCAGAGGGGAAGTCGTAAGCCCACTTGTACTACTTCCAGTAAGCAATTGACTGTTCAACAGTCCTTTGCGAGGAAGATGAAATATCACAGCAGTCATCCTACTGCAAAGCGGATAACTGAGTCCTTGACAACTATGTTGGTGTTAGACGTGCGTCCGGTATCCGCCGTTAGTTCACAGGGAACTAGACAATTTATTGAGGCAGTGTGCCCCCGTTACCAAATACCATCTAGGTTCCACTTCTCTAGGCAGGCGATACCGAGAATGTACACGGACGTCAGAAAAAGACTCACCAGTGTCCTAAAAAATGCAGTTGTACCCAATGTCCACTTAACCACGGACATGTGGACAAGTGGAGCAGGGCAGGGTCAGGACTATATGACTGTGACAGCCCACTGGGTAGATGTATGGACTCCCGCCGCAAGAACAGCAGCGGCGGCACCAGTAGCAGCATCTCGCAAACGCCAACTCTTTCCTAGGCAGGCTACGCTTTGTATCAC
Organism: Pseudophryne corroboree; assembly: GCF_028390025.1. Classification (NCBI taxonomy): domain Eukaryota; kingdom Metazoa; phylum Chordata; class Amphibia; order Anura; family Myobatrachidae; genus Pseudophryne; species Pseudophryne corroboree. Next base: position 1,085,724,099 of record NC_086444.1, read on the forward strand.
CGCTTTCCAGAATACGCACACAGCTGAAAACCTCTTACGGCAACTGAGGAAGATCATCGCGGAATGGCTTACCCCAATTGGACTCTCCTGTGGATTTGTGGCATCGGACAACGCCAGCAATATTGTGTGTGCATTAAATATGGGCAAATTCCAGCACGTCCCATGTTTTGCACATACCTTGAATTTGGTGGTGCAGAATTTTTTAAAAAACGACAGGGGCGTGCAAGAGATGCTGTCGGTGGCCAGAAAAATTGCGGGACACTTTCGGCGTACAGGCACCACGTACAGAAGACTGGAGCACCACCAAAAACTACTGAACCTGCCCTGCCATCATCTGAAGCAAGAAGTGGTAACGAGGTGGAATTCAACCCTCTATATGCTTCAGAGGTTGGAGGAGCAGCAAAAGGCCATTCAAGCCTATACAATTGAGCACGATATAGTAGGTGGAATGCACCTGTCTCAAGTGCAGTGGAGAATGATTTCAACGTTGTGCAAGGTTCTGATGCCCTTTGAACTTGCCACACGTGAAGTCAGTTCAGACACTGCCAGCCTGAGTCAGGTCATTCCCCTCATCAGGCTTTTGCAGAAGAAGCTGGAGGCATTGAAGAAGGAGCTAAAAGGGAGCGATTCCGCTAGGCATGTGGGACTTGTGGATGCAGCCCTTAATTCGCTTAACAAGGATTCACGGGTGGTCAATCTGTTGAAATCAGAGCACTACATTTTGGCCACCGTGCTCGATCCTAGATTTAAAGCCTACCTTGGATCTCTCTTTCCGGCAGACACAGGTCTGCTGGGGTTGAAAGACCTGCTGGTGACAAAATTGTCAAGTCAAGCGGAACGCGACCTGTCAACATCTCCTCCTTCACATTCTCCCGCAACTGGGGGTGCGAGGAAAAGGCTCAGAATTCCGAGCCCACCCGCTGGCGGTGATGCAGGGCAGTCTGGAGCGACTGCTGATGCTGACATCTGGTCCGGACTGAAGGACCTGACAACGATTACGGACATGTCGTCTACTGTCACTGCATATGATTCTCTCAACATTGATAGAATGGTGGAGGATTATATGAGTGACCGCATCCAAGTCGGCACGTCACACAGTCCGTATTTATACTGGCAGGAAAAAGAGGCAATTTGGAGGCCCTTGCACAAACTGGCTTTATTCTACCTAAGTTGCCCTCCCACAAGTGTGTACTCCGAAAGAGTGTTTAGTGCTGCCGCTCACCTTGTCAGCAATCGGCGTACGAGGTTACATCCAGAAAATGTGGAGAAGATGATGTTCATTAAAATGAATTATAATCAATTCCTCCGCGGAGACATTGACCAGCAGCAATTGCCTCCACAAAGTACACAGGGAGCTGAGATGGTGGATTCCAGTGGGGACGAATTGATAATCTGTGAGGAGGGGGATGTACACGGTGATATATCGGAGGGTGAAGATGAGGTGGACATCTTGCCTCTGTAGAGCCAGTTTGTGCAAGGAGAGATTAATTGCTTCTTTTTTGGGGGGGGTCCAAACCAACCCGTCATATCAGTCACAGTCGTGTGGCAGACCCTGTCACTGAAATGATGGGTTGGTTAAAGTGTGCATGTCCTGTTTTGTTTATACAACATAAGGGTGGGTGGGAGGGCCCAAGGACAATTCCATCTTGCACCTCTTTTTTCTTTTCTTTTTCTTTGCATCATGTGCTGATTGGGGAGGGTTTTTTGGAAGGGACATCCTGCGTGACACTGCAGTGCCACTCCTAGATGGGCCCGGTGTTTGTGTCGGCCACTAGGGTCGCTAATCTTACTCACACAGTCAGCTACCTCATTGCGCCTCTTTTTTTCTTTGCGTCATGTGCTGTTTGGGGAGGGTTTTTTGGAAGGGACATCCTGCGTGACACTGCAGTGCCACTCCTAGATGGGCCCGGTGTTTGTGTCGGCCACTAGGGTCGCTAATCTTACTCACACAGTCAGCTACCTCATTGCGCCTCTTTTTTTCTTTGCGTCATGTGCTGTTTGGGGAGGGTTTTTTGGAAGGGACATCCTGCGTGACACTGCAGTGCCACTCCTAGATGGGCCCGGTGTTTGTGTCGGCCACTAGGGTCGCTAATCTTACTCACACAGCTACCTCATTGCGCCTCTTTTTTTCTTTGCGTCATGTGCTGTTTGGGGAGGGTTTTTTGGAAGGGCCATCCTGCGTGACACTGCAGTGCCACTCCTAGATGGGCCCGGTGTTTGTGTCGGCCACTAGGGTCGCTAATCTTACTCACACAGCTACCTCATTGCGCCTCTTTTTTTCTTTGCGTCATGTGCTGTTTGGGGAGGGTTTTTTGGAAGGGACATCCTGCGTGACACTGCAGTGCCACTCCTAGATGGGCCCGGTGTTTGTGTCGGCCACTAGGGTCGCTAATCTTACTCACACAGTCAGCTACCTCATTGCGCCTCTTTTTTTCTTTGCGTCATGTGCTGTTTGGGGAGGGTTTTTTGGAAGGGCCATCCTGCGTGACACTGCAGTGCCACTCCTAGATGGGCCCGGTGTTTGTGTCGGCCACTAGGGTCGCTAATCTTACTCACACAGCTATCTCATTGCGCCTCTTTTTTCTTTGCGTCATGTGCTGTTTGGGGAGGGTTTTTTGGAAGGGCCATCCTGCGTGACACTGCAGTGCCACTCCTAGATGGGCCCGGTGTTTGTGTCGGCCACTAGGGTCGCTAATCTTACTCACACAGCTACCTCATTGCGCCTCTTTTTTTCTTTGCGTCATGTGCTGTTTGGGGAGGGTTTTTTGGAAGGGACATCCTGCGTGACACTGCAGTGCCACTCCTAGATGGGCCCGGTGTTTGTGTCGGCCACTAGGGTCGCTTATCTTACTCACACAGCGACTTCGGTGCAAATTTTAGGACTAAAAATATTATTGTGAGGTGTGAGGTATTCAGAATAGACTGAAAATGAGTGTAAATTATGGTTTTTGAGGTTAATAATACTTTGGGATCAAAATGACCCCCAAATTCTATGATTTAAGCTGTTTTTTAGTGTTTTTGGAAAAAAACACCCGAATCCAAAACACACCCGAATCCGACAAAAAAAATTCGGTGAGGTTTTGCCAAAACGCGTTCGAACCCAAAACACGGCCGCGGAACCGAACCCAAAACCAAAACACAAAACCCGAAAAATTTCAGGCGCTCATCTCTAATTTTTATGCCTTGATAGAATTCCCTTGTTTAATTGTGCATTCCTTGGATTTTTATTTTTGCCTGTTTTTCTCCTCCCTCCTCTCCACCCCCATTTATCTTAATCCATTCCCCTTGTTATTCTCACTGATGTTCCCATAGTTTCTTGCTAATCCCACCCCCTGGTGCCTAGTTTAAAATATCCTCCGACCTTCTACCATCCTTCCCCCAAGCACTGCTGCCCCCATCTCTTTCAAGTGCAATCCACCACGACAATAAAGATTGCGCCTTATTGAGAAGTCATCCCAATGTTCCAAGAAATCAAATTCCTCCTTTCTACACCAATCTCTGAGCCACACATTAACCCCCCAAATCTCTCTCTGCCTCCCTGGACTAGCATGTGGCACAGTTAATATTTCAGAAAATAATTACCTTACTGTAGATGTCCTTGCCTTAAGTTTCTGACCTAGATGACTAAAATAATTTTTAAGGACATCCCATCTACCTCTAACTTGGTTGTTGGTGCCAACATGCACCAAGACTGCCGGGTCATTCCCAGCCCCTCCCAGCAATCAGTCTACCGATCCGTGATATGTCACACCCAAGCACCCGGAAGACAACACACTGTACGATGATCACAGTCTCAGTATCAGATTACCCTATCTGCCTTTCTAATCATTGAACCCCCTACCACCACCATCTGGCTTGGTGACTCATTAACAGCATTCCCCTCTAAGACAGCGGGACCACTCCTCTGGTTGCTAGAGGAAATGGTCTCCCCCAGCTCCACCAATTCTGCGCTGCCATCCCTAGTATCTTCGTACAATCGGGCAAATCTGCTGGGATTGCTCAGCTCAGAGCTGGCCTGCCTCTTCCTCCTTCTCCTTCTAACTGTAACCCAACTCCCTACCTGTTCATCCTGCTCTATTTCTGCCTCTCCCTGCTTCCCTAATTCACCCACGGTGAGCTGCAAACTTTGTTCAAAATTGGCAATCTCCCTCAGTGATGTAATGGTCTGCCTTAGATCAGTTACCTGGGCTTACAAAGAGACCATTTGCTCACATCTTGTACAGAGGTACTCACCCTGGAACACTTGCTCCAAGTGTGCATACTTCTGACAAGATATGCACGGGGTGAGATTTTCAATCTTGCTCCCACTCATTATAATTAGATCAGCTAAATCCCTATTAATCTACAGTGTAATTCTCTTATAAATTAAGTAAATTGAATATATAGCCCTCTCGGGTATAGAAACCTGAATAAAAACACACTCCTATACACTCAGAGCACAATAAACTAATATAAGTACAGTGAAAAGAGAAAAAAAGACTTACTAAACAGATCAGATTATATTACCCTCTGCCTATGAGCTTCAGTAAATAATACACAATAAAGTAAAGATGTTGATACTTGCATGTTCGGATCTCACACCACGCAGTGTGACCCCCACAGACATCTAGGCGTTCTCCACAAAGGGCCTGATCTGATGCCTGCTCCTACGGGCACTCCTTTACACCCGTGCCTGTTTCGATGTCCGCTTCAATGGGCCCCGTATCTGCCTTTCGAAACGCAATGTGTGCTGTGTGCAGGCACAGAGAGTAAAGATCTTGAGAAAAGATTAATATGTCATCTAGATAGACTACTATGGATTGATAGAGCTGTCCTCTGAAGACTTAATTGATAACATTTTAAAATACAGCGGGTGGGCATTACAGAGGCAAAGGACATGATAGGATGTCCTGATTGCTCAGATTGACACGTGGTAGTATTATATACCCTATGTGAGCAGATTTGCAAGTAGGAGACCAGCAAAACAAAAGGCCTTAGAAAGTCCATGTATGCACATAAAATGAGAGCTGGGATGACACGAATCATGGTGATACAATCATTATACTGTATCCTGATAGACAAATGTACTGCTTCCGTGGGAGTACAGTCCGAGTAGTGTGAGTACGTGGGGAGCACCTGGCATTTGATCCCCAAGGCCCCCCTTCCCCCAACCCCACTCTTGTTCAGAGTACAGACCTGGTGGATTCCCCTCTCAGCTCCTCACTCCCTTGGAGGGGCATTCCCAGTGTTCTCAGGCATGGAGGACAGTACGGAGCCTGGGTGCATCTCTAGGGGTGGGTAGAGCTAGATGGGTCACGGTGGGTCCAAAGTTGGTGCAACCCTTATCCTGGTGCTGAAGGCAAGGAGGAGCCCCATGGCAGACGTCTTGGGAGGCCAACAGGCCAGGTCAGCTGGGAGCTGATTTAGTAACATCTCTGGCAGTGCCGCAGGCAGCCAGCAGCTTAACCTGGCAATCTGTAATATAGTTTGTTGGTTCTGCACTAGCAGTGCGCTATAAAGCCACACTAAAATGTAAATAAATATGAAAATAACCAATATAAATAGTGCTAATGATTAAATGTTTGAGTAGCACTCTACTATTGGTGGTGCTCCCAAAACACTTTTGTAGAAAAACTACACATATATAGAGAAAGTGTTATGCACACCAGTGCCTGCAGGAATGTACTGGTGTCAGAACTGTTATGCACTCCAGTGCCTGCAGGAATACACTGGTGTTTGAACTGTTATGCACACCAGTGCCTGCAGGAATGTACTGGTGTCTGAACGGATAGGTATGCAAAACAAATGAACTCACAGACAGACTGGGGAATATGACATTACGTACACAGAAGGTGATAGGGTAACAAAATACACACAAAGTGAACAGAGAAGCCCAGAGGCTAAGGAACTGGGTGTCTCCCTAGTATTAGTAATGCTCAGATGGGAAAAGCAAGATGTTGTGTTTTAATACGTAGAGAACCCGAAATGCTGTTGCTAAGGGCAACAGCAAAACCCTAAAGGGTTACCAACGGGTGTGGCAGTAAACTCCTTGGTCAGAGATGGAATGATAGACACAAGGAGAGTCTCCACAATCCTAATTCTCACTTGCAGTGCACAGGTTCAGCTTACTGCCACTAAACTGACACCTGACACCTTGCACAGTGAGACAGGATTTAGGCAGGCAAGTCTTAGAATACAGCCGCAAACTTGCTAAGTTCACAGAGTAGTAAAAGAACCCCAGCAAGCTAAACGACTGACTCCAGTCTTACTGCTAGGTCTGGATTGGCAGAGTGTAGTACCAAATCCCCAGGCCTATTTGCAGTAAGCAACAACAAATACAAAGCTACACAGTACTGGCTAACTTTCAGGAACTGACTAACCAACAAAGATTCAGCAGCATCTGCTTAACCTGAGAAGAGGCCTTATAAAGCAGGTGCTGTCCACGCCCCACTCAGACCTCACAGACTGTGAGCACAAAAACCAGCACCGGATCCCCTGCCGTGCACAGAGCCTGTAACCACTGCACAGCACAAGACCCGAACCGGAGTATCAGCTGCGCTCAGGTTACTCCGCTAGCACTTGTCTCCCGGTTGCCATGACGACGTGGCAGCACAGGGCAGGAGACCCTAACAGTACCCCCCCTCTGACGAGGGGTCAAAGAACTCCTACCACCGGGTTTATCGGGGAACTGCGAGAAGAAAGAGCGTATCAGTCTGGGGGCATGAAGATCACAACTGCGCACCCACGACCGCTCCTCCGGGCCATACCCCTTCCAGTGCACCAAAAATGACAGCCGACCCCGAACCATCTTGGAGTCAAGAATCCTTTCAACAACAAACTCCCTCTGGCCACGTATCAGAAGAGGGGAAGGTCTTCCACTGGAAGAAGGATTACTAATCGCCCGTTTTAAAAGGGAACAATGAAATGTTTTATTGATACCCAAAGAACGGGGCAGATCTAACTGAAATGCCACCGGATTGATAACCCTGGTGATCTTATAAGGGTCGATGAACCGGGGGCCTAACTTATGAGATGGCTGTCTCAACTTCAAATTCTTGGTAGACAACCAGACGAAGTCTCCTAATTTGAAGCTGCAGGGTCTTTTCCGCTTATCAAAAACCCTTTTGGTCACTAATGACACAGACACAAGGGCTTTCTTCACTTTCCGCCAAATACCTCTAAGGACCGAAACCACAGAGGAACCACCAGGCGTGGAGTCCAGGGGGTCAAAAGAATTGGCCTTAGGATGATGCCCATACACACAAAGGAAGGGAGAGATCCCTGTAGCAGAGTGAGCCGCGTTGTTATAGGCAAACTCCGCCATGGACAGATGAGCAACCCAGTCAGTCTGACACTTGGAGACATAACACCTGAGGAACTGCTCCAAGGACTGGTTCACCCTTTCAGTCTGCCCATTAGACTGCGGATGGTAGCCTGACGAAAAGCTGACAGAAATCTGGAGATCGGAACAAAATGCCCTCCAGAATTTGGCCACAAACTGGGATCCGCGGTCAGAGACCACATCAAGTGGCAACCCGTGGAGACGCACAACATGCAGCATAAATAATTCAGACAGGCGTCTGGCCGATGGCAGCCCAACCAGTGGAACGAAGTGCGCCATCTTCGAAAACCTGTCAACGACAACCCAGATGGCTGTCATCCCCGAGGATTTGGGCAAGTCCACCACAAAATCCATTGAAATGTGGGTCCATGGCTTAGATGGGATAGAGAGTGGATGTAATGGGCCAACAGGAACCCCTCTAGGAGTCTTATTTCGGGCACAGATGTCACATGCCCGAACCCACTGATCCACATCCTTAGCCACCGAGGGCCACCACACCGCCCTAGATAGCAACTCCCGAGTTCTGGAAATACCCGGGTGACCTGCCGACTTCTTGGCATGGAATTCCAGGAACACTCGCTGTCTTAACCTAGGAGGCACAAACAAAAGACCTACCGGAAGGTCTGGAGGAGCCTGCTCCTGTGCTCTAAGGACTAATGATAAGAGGTCCTGGGTAATGCCCACTTTAATACATGATGGGGACACAATGGGCAACGGCTCCTCGGTGGTCTCCTGGATTGGAGCAAAACTCAGCGAGAGCGCATCAGCCTTGATGTTTTTTGACCCAGGGCGATATGTTATCAAAAAATTAAAGCGAGCAAAAAACAAAGCCCATCGTGCCTGCTTGGCATTGAGACGCTTCGCTGACTCTAAATATGCCAGATTCTTATGGTCGGTGAGAATTGAGACCACAAACTTAGCCCCCTCAAGCCAGTGTCTCCACTCCTCGAGTGCATCCTTAATAGCCAACAATTCCCGGTTACCCACGTCATAATTCATCTCGGCAGGCGAAAATTTACGGGAAAAGTAAGCACAGGGATGAAGGCGATTATCAGACACTCCCATCTGAGAAAGCACTGCCCCAATACCCATCTCAGAGGCATCCACCTCCACCACAAAAGGACGCTCTGGATCTGGGTGTCGCAGCACCTTGGCCGAGACAAATGCCCTTTTGAGACGGGCAAAAGCCGCTTTAGCCTCACAAGACCAGTGAGCAACATCCGCCCCTTTCTTAGTGAGTGCCACCAAGGGCGCCACTATAGATGAAAATCCAGCGATAAATCGTCTATAAAAATTCGCAAAGCCCAGGAAACGCTGAAGCGCCTTCAAACTAGTGGGCTGCACCCAATCCAGGACTGCCTGTACCTTGGAACCCTCCATTTGGAAACCTTCTGGGGAGATAATATATCCTAGAAATGCGATTTGCTGAACTTCAAATTCGCACTTCTCCAGCTTCGCCCCAAGCCGGTGGTCTCTGAGTTTCTGGAGGACTAAGCGTACATGCTTCCGATGTTCCTCCAGGGAATGGGAGAAGATTAGGATGTCATCTAAGTATACAACTAAGAATCTATCCAAATATTCCCTGAGCACATCATTCATGAAATCCTGGAAGACTGCCGGGGCATTACAGAGCCCAAAAGGCATCACCAAATATTCATAATGCCCTGAGTGGGTATTAAAGGCAGTCTTCCATTCATCCCCCTCTCTTATTCGGATTAGATTGTACGCACCACGTAGGTCAATTTTAGAAAAAATGGTGGCAGTACGAAGCTGGTCAAACAAGACCGAAATGAGAGGCAGTGGGTATGAGTTTTTAATCGTGATACGGTTCAATTCCCTGAAGTCGATGCAGGGTCGCAACGAACCGTCCTTTTTACCCACGAAGAAGAACCCCGACCCAACTGGAGACTGTGAAGGTCTGATAAATCCCTTAGCCAAGTTCTCCTGAATGTACTCTGCCATAGCCTGAGTCTCAGGACGTGACAGGGAGTACAACCTGCTCTTGGGAAGCTTAGCATTTGGCAACAAATCAATGGCACAGTCATAGGGGCGATGGGGAGGTAGTACCTCTGCAACTTTTTTGGAGAACACGTCCGCAAAATCTGCATAACACCCTGGCAATCCTGGCAAACTTAGCTGCGAGAGCCTGACTGGAAGGCTCAAGCAACTCCTGAAACAATCAGTACCCCAACTAAGAATCTCCCCAGAGACCCAGTCAAATTGAGGATTGTGGGCCCTTAACCAGGGTAACCCCAACACCAATGGGGCAAAAGTACAGACAGTCACATAAAAGGACAATTTTTCAGAGTGTGTGGCTCCAATAAACAAAGAAATCTGGCTAGTGCAAGAGGTAATTTTACCTTGGGATAATGGTTCCCCGTTTAACCCACAAATCTCAATTTCCGATGCCAAGGGTACTAAGGGAACAGAGTGTTTCAGGGCGAATTGGCGGTCCATAAAAACCCCGTCGGCCCCACTGTCCACAAAGGCCTCAGTCTTGACAGTTTGACCGAGGATCTTCAAGGTCACCGGAATGATAAAAGTCTTCTTCGGAAATTCTGACTTCTGGCCTGACAGGATATTTCCCATCACCCTCAGGCCCTGAAGTTTTCCGGCTTTTCTGGGCATGATACTACCACATGACCTTTATTCCCACAAAATTTCAACAGGAGTATTAGGCTGCTGAATATGTTATGCACACCAGTGCCTGCAGGAATGTACTGGTGTCAGAACTGTTATGCACTCCAGTTCCTGCAGGAATGCACTGGTGTTTGAACTGTTATGCACACCAGTGCCTGCAGGAATGTACTGGTGTCTGAACGGATAGGTATGCAAAACAAATGAACTCACAGACAGACTGGGGAATATGACATTACGTACACAGAAGGTGATAGGGTAACAAAATACACACAAAGTGAACAGAGAAGCCCAGAGGCTAAGGAACTGGGTGTCTCCCTAGTATTAGTAATGCTCAGATGGGAAAAGCAAGATGTTGTGTTTTAATACGTAGAGAACCCGAAATGCTGTTGCTAAGGGCAACAGCAAAACCCTAAAGGGTTACCAACGGGTGTGGCAGTAAACTCCTTGGTCAGAGATGGAATGATAGACACAAGGAGAGTCTCCACAATCCTAATTCTCACTTGCAGTGCACAGGTTCAGCTTACTGCCACTAAACTGACACCTGACACCTTGCACAGTGAGACAGGATTTAGGCAGGCAAGTCTTAGAATACAGCCGCAAACTTGCTAAGTTCACAGAGTAGTAAAAGAACCCCAGCAAGCTAAACGACTGACTCCAGTCTTACTGCTAGGTCTGGATTGGCAGAGTGTAGTACCAAATCCCCAGGCCTATTTGCAGTAAGCAACAACAAATACAAAGCTACACAGTACTGGCTAACTTTCAGGAACTGACTAACCAACAAAGATTCAGCAGCATCTGCTTAACCTGAGAAGAGGCCTTATAAAGCAGGTGCTGTCCACGCCCCACTCAGACCTCACAGACTGTGAGCACAAAAACCAGCACCGGATCCCCTGCCGTGCACAGAGCCTGTAACCACTGCACAGCACAAGACCCGAACCGCAGTATCAGCTGCGCTCAGGTTACTCCGCTAGCACTTGTCTCCCGGTTGCCATGACGACGTGGCAGCACAGGGCAGGAGACCCTAACAGAAAGAGAAGACAAAAGAATTCTTTTTTGGGAGCACTCTTATTTGAAAATGACAATCAATCAAAACAATATACAGTAGGTAATGTGATGATGAGTAATCTAAAACGTAACAGTTATTCTGTTCCTTTAAATTATCGACCGATGTGGTCCAAAATTATTGAAATCTCTATCTTAGTTTCTCAATAAGAGATAGAAAGGTGAAAATGTATAGATTGAAATAGTGAGAGTGAGCAACATAGTGCTGCTCCACCAGTGTTATCAGGTGAAAGTGTAGGTGATAATCTTAATGATATCCACAGTGCCTGGTATTCCTAAGGGGTCTCCCCTCAAAGTACTAGCCAGGTCTATCCTATCAGCTTCCGAGGTTGAAGATCGGGCTACTTTCAGGATAGTACGACCTTGAACAATGAAGATGATAAATGAAGGAAGAGAGAACCCACTTCTGCTGTCTGTACTCTGCCTGCTACACGTCACTGGATAAATTGGCCCCAAGCTTTTCCAGATGAGAGAGTGTTGGAAAAGAGAGCCATAGCCAGTATAAGGTGGAATGATTCACTAAATATCAGGTGATGTTCCACTTTCAATGAAAGAAAGACGAAAGAAAGATGACACTTCTACTTTCTGTTGTGACAGCAAAGTGTACGCTGGAAAGGACAAGGCCCTTGCCAGCACTGCTGTCAGCCAGATGAGAGAGTGATAGAGGTAGTAATATCTGGATTTTGGTTTATTCTCAAGCTACGGAGATGTTCTGTTTAAACCATTATATTTATTACTATCTTTTTATGAATATTCAGTATTGGTGATTATCATCATTTTCCTCTTGTCAGAAAGGGCATAGGTTCATTCCTTAGATCTGTTGATAGAAGACCTATGAATATTTGAATTGCTTCTGCAGATCTTATGATAGATGACTCCTTTTGCAACATTGTTTAATTTTAATACTTTTATGTGAGAGATCAGGGCCATTTTGCTACTAATGACCCATCATTCCACAATGTGTCTCAGGTGAATATGTTATTGTCTATCTCCACAGAAACTGCTATTCCGATTTGATGACTGGAATTACCATGGCATATTGAATGCCCAATACTTGGGATATATAATATGTAATTGAAATAAGATATTAGAACTCCAGTCTATTCGCCATATAGAATCAATAGCGTATCCACTGATGTCAGTGTGTACATTTGCTTTTCCAATTTAGAGGTGATCAACCATATTTGCAATTGGGATATGCTGTTCTATGTTCTCAAATGAATGAATTAATACAATTAATATCCTAATCAAGCTAATCTCTTTCTACCTCTATCACTCTCTCATCTGGCTGACAGCAGTGCTGGCAAGGGCCTTGTCCTTTCCAGCGTACACTTTGCTGTCACAACAGCGTACACTTTGCTGTCACAACAGAAAGTAGAAGTGTCATCTTTCTTTCTTCTTTCTTTCATTGAAAGTGGAACATCACCTGATATTTAGTGAATCATTCCACCTTATACTGGCTATGGCTCTCTTTTCCAACACTCTCTCATCTGGAAAAGCTTGGGGCCAATTTATCCAGTGACGTGTAGTAGGCAGAGTACAGACAGCAGAAGTGGGTTCTCTCTTCCTTCATTTATCATCTTCATTGTTCAAGGTCGTACTATCCTGAAAGTAGCCCGATCTTCAACCTCGGAAGCTGATAGGATAGACCTGGCTAGTACTTTGAGGGGAGACCCCTTAGGAATACCAGGCACTGTGGATATCATTAGGATGATCACCTACACTTTCACCTGATAACACTGGTGGAGCAGCACTATGTTGCTCACTCTCACTATTTCAATCTATACATTTTCACCTTTCTATCTCTTATTGAGAAACTAAGATAGAGATTTCAATAATTTTGGACCACATCGGTCGATATTTTAAAGGAACAGAATAAATGTTACGTTTTAGATTACTCATCATCACATTACCTACTGTATATTGTTTTGATTGATTGTCATTTTCAAATAAGATTGCTCCCAAAAAGGAATTCTTTTGTCTTCTCTTTCTCTATATATGTGTAACCTGGCAATCTGCAGTGCACATGTGTGTGGCTGCAGGAAGGCCCTTAAGATGGAGAATTGGTCTCACTGTACAATTGCCCCACACAGATACTCAGGAATGGCATGCAGCAGGGGGCAGGCTTGGAACGGCCGCCAGTCACTGCAATATCCGGTCTTCCATCCAGCACCAGTCAGAAATGCCAAAGATGGGCAGAGTGCCTGGAACTCTTGCCCACAGCTTCATCCCAGGCCATGAAGTGACCAAAAGACAGAGACTCCAGTGATGGCCAGCTACTCCAGAGACAGTGGATCAGGGCACAGCTGAGAGTAGGACCCTAGCAGCAGGTGGGGGCGAGGACACACAGAGAGCTGAGTACAGGGTGATTGCGGGTCAACCATGGGGCTGAGGATGGGAGTTCTGCGAGCATGGGGATCTTGAAAGACCTATTCTGGAATACTGACTTACTTGGACACTACATCCACCTGAGCAATGGACAGTGAGGTACAGTAGGAGGAAAGACTGAACCGAGGCAGTGGCCAAAACAAGCAAGCCACAATGAGACAATTTGTGGAACTAAACTAGTGAAAGAATAGAGATGTACAGGTAAACCCAGTATATTTGGGGCAGATAATCATTGCAGGACCATGAAGAAAATTATTTCAGTAAGTTACTAAGAACTGGAATTCAGCTTTCATGAATGGCATAGGAACAATGGACATGAATATTTTAACATGGGAGACTGACCAAGCTGGGCAGTACAGAGTCACCATGATGGAACAAGTTAGGTTTTTTAAGAAAGACATAAGGGTATATTTACTAAAGTGCGGGTTTATAGAAGTGGAGATGTTGCCCATAGCAACTAATCAGATTTTACGTATCATTTATCTAGCACCTTTTTGAAAATAATAGCTGGAATCTGATTGGTTGCTGTGGGCAACATCTCAACTTCTATAAACCTGCATCTTAGTAAATATACACCATGGAGGGTGGTCTATGACTTCTACGTTAGCCTCTCCGGAAGTACTTTGTTGTTTCTTGTATATTTGGTAAACATGTGGTCAGCACAGTTTAGGCAAAGTTTGTTTTTATATCTTCTGTCCATTCCTCTGTGGAGAGTTGAGACCAACCCAATTGCATGGGTTAATTATTCACTGGAATGGGATCTGTCACACTCCGGACTCTCATTTCCGATTACCTGCTTCTCTGCTGTCCCAGAGGTTTACAGACTCTGCCAGTACCCAATCTCTCAGCATTGTGCCGCTCACTCAGGCTACACATTGGAGTTCCCTCCAAAACTGGTATATAGGCGCCGCCATATTGGATCTAGTCACCTGGTTGCTTTTAGCCAGTCAGAGTGCTGTCTCTGCTCAGCTGACCACAGCATCCAATTGGAAGACATCAATCCCTATAAATTACTTCCTGAAGCATCAGCCAGTGCAACACTGCTCTTTCAGATGCCAACTTGGTCTCATGCAGTCTGCATGCTAAACAGTTGTTCCTGCCTAGTCACTGCAGTCTGGCCCAGCATTCTGGTTCCAGTCCGGTTAGGCATTCCGGTTCCAGCCCTGGCTAAGCATTCTGGTTCCAGTCCGGTTCAATCATCCAGTTCCAGTGCGCTTTAGCATTCCTGTTCCAGTCCAGTTAAGTCATTCAAGTCCAGTTTGACTCAACATTCCAGCTCCTGTCCATTCCAGCAATTTGTTTCCATTCTGATCCAGTGTAGCTGTTCCCTGTTCTGCATCCAGCCTCGCCAGTTCTGATCTGTCACCCAGCATAGCCGGTCTTAGCCTGGTATCAAGCATAGCCGGTCCCAGCCCAGCATCCAGTATTGCCAGTTCCAGCCTGGCATGCTACATAGTTAGTTCCAGTCTGACACATCCATCATAGCCAGTTCTAGCCTGACATACAGCATTGCCAATCCCAGCCTTGCATCTAGCATATCCAGTTCCAGTCTGGCATCCTGCGTGACCCAGCCTGACATCCAACATTGCCAGTCCCAGCCTGGCATCTAGCATAGCTGGTTCCAACCTGGCACTCAGCATAGCCAGTACCAGCCCGACATTTAGCACAGTGGTCCCAGAACACAATATCAGTAATAGCCCAAACTGCATTACTGGTACCAGCCCGGTCTTATCATCTAGGCAGAATTTCTCTAGTACTTCTAGTTCTCTCTACTTCCAGTGCCATCTGCATCTAACGATTCTCCCTTGCATCTAGCTACCTCACTCTCATACCAGCTCCTACTCCCCAATGTGTAGGACTCTAATCAAGCTGCCTAGCTTCCTGCATGTCGCCTCTAGCCCAGTTTCTCGCACCCAACCCTGCCCAGGTACAAACAAATCTTCTTTCTGAGGATCTATCTTGGAGATGGAGAATTACTTGTACATTTTATTACAAAATCAGCTCATCCAAAGAGGGAGGGAATCCGGACCAAATTGTTTGTATAGTGCCAGATTTTCACTCATTCCAAGAACATTTATTAGTATATTAAGTATCATATTTTTTCTTTGATTTAGCAAGCTGAAGTACCACTTGAATCTCTCAGGGTTACAACAGGCAGATAAAATCCTCAGTTGATATTCTGTACATTTGGAAATAGTAACAATGGAAAGTTATTATGTGTAACCTGTAATGTTAGGCTTCTAGCTGCACATCAGTGATAACTGACAGCAAATAAGTAAAAAGGATTCCATTAATGTCGGTGCTTAAGACTCAAAATAAATACTGTGTCTAGTCAATTAAGATCGTATTTTGAGTGACCCACAGAACCATTAACCAATCAGCCCATCACAGTAGTATTTGCACAAACTGGAGTGTAAGACACATTACAGGAATAACTTTGACTTTATGAATGAAATTACATTGTATATAGGGTATCCTACATATTGAAACATAAACAATACTGACAATATACAAAAACACTTCCATCTGTCTCCACTAGATGGAGCTAGTAATTCACACAGCTCACAATTTTTTTTAAATTTAAGATTTTTTTTTATTTTTCAAACTAAAGCTCATCCTGCTTGCTTCAAGGCTTTGGCTGTTTTGTGTCTAAAATGTAAATTAAAAATGAACACAGACAAAGAGAATGAGAATTGTCTATCATCCTTGTGTTACATTTTGAATCTGCAAAATGGGAAATATATACTCATTTTTTAACATTATATAATAATGTTTAAAATTTCAAAAGCTTATATAGCATGAATAACATTGTGTGCGATAATTCAGTATTCCATAATTAAGTCTTTCAGGGTGAGTTACACAACCAGTCACATTACCTGACATACTACACCATGTGCAAATGAGTGATGCTTAGGTCGGTATACAGTTTACAAAGCCTAATTTTATTTTATGGTTTCAGGTGCGGATTTACAATTGGGGAAAGTATTATTTAATTTCTTCACTGAAACCACAAATCTGTGCATTGGTATAAACCCAATGGCAAAGTGTGTGTTTCACAATAAAACAGATTACAAACTCCAGAACTCTGTAAATCACGTAAGCTAGGTACACACTGATTATTTTTTTGTTGTTGTTGTCCTGACAATCGGGGGGTTAATTTTTCAGCAAAATGAAGGCCCCAATATTTGAGCTACACACTAACCGATTTCCTGTCACTAAACTGAATTTGCTTATGTTCGCCCACTATGAGGATGACAGCATGAAAAACTGTGGGAAATATGATCAGATTTCCGTGAATGGCTACACACTGCACAATATCAGGAGATTGAGGCAGAGATTTTCAGTCTTGGTCAACCAATCTGATAATCGAAAAAGCACGTTTGTGACCATGAATTCTCCGGTTTATCTGCGAAACGCTGAAACGGTCGTTCACACACACTATACAATAAAACAGGCCAAGTACCAGATTATTGCAAATCGGTTCAATAATTCTATATGTACTTACCTTACTCTGTATTACTATCCAAAATGCAAACCAAAAAACAACTCCTTTAATAAATACTCAGAACTGAAGGATTGTTTCACATTTCATTCACAGACTCAGTTCCTATTGCAGGGAATAAATCAGTCACATCTGGGTTGGAGAAATTTATCAAGGACTGGTTTGTTCCAGTCCCAGTTTCTCAGGTGGCTGAAATCGCCAAAAAATCGCTGGCAAGCACCATTTTCCCACACAACTCATGGCAAATTACCATTCCAATTTTTGCCATGCTCTGAATACTGTATAAACTGTCAGATAAATTAAGATGTAGTTTTAAAAACCTTTGGAAAAGCTGGCAAGTACACAAATGGCCTGATAGCATGCAGGAAGCCTACACACTCATACCCCTTCGCAATTTTATGCATTGTTTGTACAGTAAAATGTTGGAATTGGAAATGTTTTTAAGCAGGCCTTTATAAGGGTTCTCTACCTTAACTGAAGAGGAGAGGTGCAGGAGGGAAAAGCATAAACAGAAATGCTTTTTTTGGGGGGAGGGAAGGTTTTAAAAAAACAATACTTTATGCTTTCCCTCAAACCACTGTTTTCAAATCTCTTGGTGTCTGAGTGTAACACCCTGGGGTTGGCAGGCATGTCTAAGTGGTTGGAAGGGGATGTAATTAATATACAGCTGTCGGAATCCTGGCGTTCAGGATCCCGACACCGGAATCCCAAAAGCTGGGAAAATGCTAGTGGCCGGAATATCGACCACTCCCCAATATTTCCACTTGGGTGGTGGGTCCACGGCGAATGCAGCGAGACCGCAAGGGACTTGGTGTGTTTTTGCGGCTGTCGGGACGCTGCTGTCAGGATCCTGACAGCCGGCATCCCGTCGGCCGGGATATCATACTGAACCCGTTGGAAGAGGTATCACAGATGTTCTGTGGCTATGTGACAGACCTTTTCCCTAGAGGGTTCCCCCCATACCTTATCCTAGTACCTTTCTCAGAGAGGTAGGATAGATTGATATGCAACAGGAATGTATGGACAGCAATTCCAACTGGATGTCTTTTTATTGAGCTGCAACAAAGTTGATTAGTTATTTGGCAAAAGTTAGACTGTCACAATAATAAGATGTCATCAAAGAAGATTAGCAAATCACAGTTAACCATAGCTTACAATATGCTGGAGCATTTAGTAATTCCATAGGACAATCAATCTAATCACAGATACTGTATAACGCTTCAACGCCATTAAGGCGTTTTTGTCAAGGTGCTATGCTGTGCAAACGTGCTTTTTCATGTTTGCACAGCATAGCACCTTGACAAAAACACCTTAATGGCGCTGAAATGTTGGTGTCTGAAATTATGTCTGCACTGTTTCTTTTGATGCCTTGAATACATTCTATACCGTTGCTTACAAAATCCATGGAGTGCCGCCTAGTTCTTTCTACAGAAGGAGTGGAGAAGCTATCCATCCCAGGGAACCATTACAAGTGTGTGTGTGTGTGTGTGTGTGTGTGTGTGTGTGTGTGTGTGTGTGTGTGTATGTATGTATATATATATATATATATATATATATAATATATATTTATTTGTAATCTGAATGGCGGTACTCAGAGTCTTCTTCAATAATAAGTGAAACTCGCTTTTAGTTCAACATAATGCAGTCCTGACGTCGGGCGCATGGCCGAAATGTTGACGGACGCATGCCCCTCCCACACCTGCGGCCCCACTGCACCCGCCCCTCCCCCACCTGCGGCACCCCCGCAACTGCTCCTCCCCCACCCACGTTGGCTCCAGACCCCCTCCTTCACCCATGGCACCCACGCACCCACCCCTCCCCCACCAACGTCACCCCGGCACCCTCCCCTCCCACACCTGCAGCACCCCCGCATCCTCCCTTCCCCTACCTGTGTCACCACCGCACCCACCCCTCCCCCACCAATGGCACCCCCGTGACCGCTCCTCCCCCACCCGCGGTGGCTCCAGTCCCCCTCCCCCACTCACGGCACCCACGCACCCACCCCTCCCCCACCCGCAGCACCCCTGCACCTGCCCCTCCCCCACCTGTGGCACCACCGCACCCACCCGTGGCACGCCCAGGCCCCCTCAACTGCGAGATCGGAGCAAAGACGTTTTCAGGATTAACCAATACTCATCAGCTAATTTGGATCTTAAAAGGACAGCAAAACAGATCTGGCCCATTATCAATAGGGATGAAGATTTACCATTATTAAAAAACAGTAGGTTGGTACCCTGCTACAGGCGCTGCAGGAATATCAGAGACTATGTAGTAAAAACGGATGTGACAGGTTTTATGAATCAGAAACAGAAACCAATAAATTTTTTATCAAAGAAACTTGGCAACTCTAGGTGCCTCGGATGCACCTCCTGTGGGTACCTTGAGCAGGTTAACACGTTTCCTCATCCGCATAATGGCAAGCTGATTAAAATCAAACAAATCTTCACGTGCAGCTCCTCTTTTGTAATTTACTGTATCAGGTGCCCATGCGGACTGGTATATGTGGGCAAAACTATGAGAAAGTTTAAAGAAAGAATGGCACTACATCGTAGTTCCATACAAGCGGCCATCAATGGTAAACCCACAGACCAGCCAGTAGCCAAGCACTTTAGGGATTTTAAGCATGGACTTGCTACAATATGATAGAAAATGATTGCTGGTGTCCCAGAACAACTACGAGGAGGGGATAGATCCAAACTTCTGCTGCAGAAAGAATCACGCTGGATTTACAGCTTAAACACAATGTATCCATGTGGACTTAATGGGCAATTGAGTCTAAACCCGTTTCTTTAGATACCATTTAGATAACAGTGTCTAATTGCCCCTATTGTTTGTATCAACACGGCTTTATTATCTGCGAGTGCCGCTTATCCAGAATATATATATATATATATATATATATATGCCCACTGCCCAGGAATCACTTTTTCTTTCTGTAGCAACATACTTGCCATGCTGGGTCACTGGCTTCGGTGATAAGAGTCCACAGCACACAAATAATAAGATTTTACTTACCGATAAATCTATTTCTCATAGTCCGTAGTGGATGCTGGGGACTCCGTCAGGACCATGGGGAATAGCGGCTCCGCAGGAGACAGGGCACAAAAGCAAGCTTTTAGGATCACATGGTGTGTACTGGCTCCTCCCCCTATGACCCTCCTCCAAGCCTCAGTTAGGTACTGTGCCCGGACGAGCGTACACAATAAGGAAGGATCTTGAATCCCGGGTAAGACTCATACCAGCCACACCAATCACACCGTACAACTTGTGATTTGAACCCAGTTAACAGTATGATAACAATGAAGTAGCCTCTAAAAAAGATGGCTCACAACAATAATAACCCGATTTTTTTGTAACAATAACTATGTACAAGTAATGCAGACAATCCGCACTTGGGATGGGCGCCCAGCATCCACTACGGACTATGAGAAATAGATTTATCGGTAAGTAAAATCTTATTTTCTCTAACGTCCTAGTGGATGCTGGGGACTCCGTCAGGACCATGGGGATTATACCAAAGCTCCCAAACGGGCGGGAGAGTGCGGATGACTCTGCAGCACCGAATGAGAGAACTCCAGGTCCTCCTCAGCCAGGGTATCAAATTTGTAGAATTTAGCAAACGTGTTTGCCCCTGACCAAGTAGCTGCTCGGCAAAGTTGTAAAGCCGAGACCCCTCGGGCAGCCGCCCAAGATGAGCCCACCTTCCTTGTGGAATGGGCATTTACAGATTTTGGCTGTGGCAGGCCTGCCACAGAATGTGCAAGCTGAATTGTACTACAAATCCAACGAGCAATAGTCTGCTTAGAAGCAGGAGCACCCAGCTTTTTGGGTGCCTACAATATAAACAGCAAGTCAGACTTTCTGACTCCAGCCGTCCTGGAATTATATATATATATATATATTTTCAGGGCCCTGACAACGTCTAGCAACTTGGAGTCCTCCAAGTCCCTAGTAGCCGCAGGCACCACAATAGGTTGTTTCAGGTGAAACGCTGACACCACCTTAGGAAGAAACTGGGGACGAGTCCGCAGTTCTGCCCTGTCCGAATGGAAAATCAAATATGGGCTTTTGTAAGACAAAGCCGCCAATTTTGACAATCGCCTGGCCGAGGCCAGGGCCAACAGCATAGTCACTTTCCATGGGAGATATTTCAAATCCACAGATTTGAGTGGTTCAAACCAATATGATTTGAGGAATCCCAACACTACGTTGAGATCCCACGGTGCCACTGGAGGCACACAAGGGCTGTATATGCAATACTCCCTTGACAAACGTCTGGACTTCAGGAACTGAAGCCAATTCTTTCTGGAAGAAAATCTATAGGGCCGAAACTTGAACCTTAATGGACCCCAATTTGAGGCTCATAGACACTCCTGTTTGCAGGAAGTGCAGAAATCGACCTAGTTGAAATTTTTTCGTGGGGCCTTCCTGGCCTCACCCACGCAACATATTTTTACCACATGTGGTGATAACGTTGTGCGGTCACCTCCTTCCTGGCTTTGACCAGGGTAGGTATGACCTCTTCCGGAATGCCTTTTCCCTTAGGATCCGGCGTTCAAACCGCCATGCCGTCAAACGCAGTCGCGGTAAGTCTTGGAACAGACAAGGTCCCTGCTGGAGCAGGTCCTTTCTTAAGGGCCGATGCCACGGTTCCTCTTGGAACAGACATGGTACTTGCTGAAAGCAAATCCCTTCTTAGCTCCCGAGGCCATTAGTCCTCTGTGAGCATCTCTTGAAGTTCCGGTTACCAAGTCCCTCTTGGCCAATCCGGAGCCACGAGTATAGTTCTTACTATTCTATGTCTTATAATTCTCAATACCTTGGTTATGAGAAGCAGAGGAGGGAACACATACACCGACTGTTACACCCACGGTGTTACCAGGACGTCCACAGCTATCGCCTGAAGGTCTCGTGACCTGGCGCAATACCTGTCCCATTTTTTGTTCGGGCGGGACGCCATCATGTCCACCTTTGGTCTTTCCCAACGGTTCACAATCATGCGGAAAACTTCCCGATGAAGTTCCCACTCTCCCGGGTGGAGGTCGTGCCTGCTGAGGAAGTCTGCTTCCCAGTCGTCCACTCCCGGAATGAACACTGCTGACAGTGCTATCACATGATTTTCCGCCTAGCGAAAAATCCTTGCAGTTTTGCCACTGCCCTCCTGCTTCTTGTGCCGCCCTTTCTGTTTACGTGGGCGACTGCCGTGATGTTATCCCACTGGATCAATACCGGCTGACCTTGAAGCAGAGGTCTTGCTAAGCTTAGAGCATTATAAATTTGCTCTTAGCTCCAGTATATTTATGTGGAGAGAATTCTCCAGACTTGATCACACTCCTCGTGTGACTGCTCCCCAGCCTCTCAGGCTGGCCTCCGTGGTCACGAGCATCCAATCCTGAATGCCGAATCTGCGGCCCTCTAGAAGATGAGCACTCTGTAATCACCACAGGAGAGACACCCTTGTCCTTGGATATAGGGTTATCCGCTGATGCATCTGAAGATGCGATCCGGACCATTTGTCCAGCAGATCCCACTGAAGAGTTCTTGCGTGAAATCTGCCGAATGGAAGCGCTTCGTAATAAGCCACCATTTTTACCAGGACTCTTGTGCAATGATGCACTGACACTTTTCCTGGTTTTAGGAGGATCCCGATTAGCTCGGATAACTCCCTGGCTTTCTCCTCTGGGAGAAACACCTTTTCCTGGACTGTGTCCAGAATCATCCCGACGTGTCGTCGGAACAACTGCGGTTTTGGAATATTTAGAATCCACCCGTGCTGTCGTAGAACTACTTGAGATAGTGCTACTCCGACCTCCAACTGTTCTCTGGACCTTGTTCTTATCAGGAGGTCGTCCATTTTCTTTGAAGACGAATCCTCCTTTCGGTCATTACCTTGGTAAGGACCCGGGGTGCCTTGGACAATCCAACGGCATCGTCTTGAAACTAATAGTGACAGTTCTGTACCACGAACCTGAGGTACCCTTGGTGAGAAAAGGTAAATTTTGGGACATGGAGGTAAGCATCCCTGATGTCCCGGGACACCATATAGTCCCCTTGTTCTTTGCTATCACTGCTCTGAGTGACTCCATCTGGATTTGAACCCTTGTAAGTGTTCAAATTTTTCAGATTTAGAATAGGCCTCACCTAGCCTTCAGTACCACCATATAATGTGGAGTAATACCCCTTTCCTTGTTGTCGGAGGGGTAATTTTATTATCACCTGCTGGGAATACAGCTTGTGAATTGTTTTCAATACTGCCTCCCTGTCGGAGGGAGACATTGGTACAGCAGACTACAGGAACCTGCGAGGGGGGAAACCTCTCGACATTCCAATCTGTACCCCTTGGATACTACTTGTAGGATCCAGGGGTCCTGTACGGTCCCAGCGTCATGCTGAGAACTTGGTAGAAGCGGTGGAGGGCTTCTGTTCCTGGGAATGGGCTGCCTGCTGCAGTCTTCTTCCCTTTCCTCTATCCCTGGGCAGATATGACTCTTATAGGGACGAAAGGACTGAGGCTGAAAAGACGGTGTCTTTTTCTGCAGAGATGTGACTTAGG
The DNA here is from genome assembly GCF_028390025.1 of Pseudophryne corroboree. Taxonomy (NCBI): domain Eukaryota; kingdom Metazoa; phylum Chordata; class Amphibia; order Anura; family Myobatrachidae; genus Pseudophryne; species Pseudophryne corroboree. Next base: position 1,085,747,565 of record NC_086444.1, read on the forward strand.
GTAAAAAACGGTGGATTTTCCAGCAGTTGCCCTGGCCACCAGGTCCCATGGACCGACCCCAAATAACTCCTCCCCTTTATACGGCAATACATCTTTGTGCCGTTTGGAATCTGCATCACCTGACCACTGTCGTGTCCATAAACATCTTCTTGCAGATATGGACATCGCATTTACTCTTGATGCCAGAGTGCAAATATCCCTCTGCGCATCTCGCATATATAGAAATGCATCCTTTAAATGCTCTATAGTCAATAAAATACTGTCCCTGTCAAAGGTATCAATATTTTTAGTCAGGGAATCCGACCAAGCCACCTCAGCTCTGCACATCCAGGCTGAGGCGATCGCTGGTCGCAGTATAACACCAGCATGTGTGTGTATACTTTTTAGGATATTTTTCAGCCTCCTATCAGCTGGCTCCTTAAGTACGGCCCTATCCGTAGATGGTACCGCTACTTGTTCTGATAAGCGTGTGAGCGCCTTATCCACCCTGAGGGGTGTTTCCCACCGCGCCTTAACTTCTGGCGGGAAAGGGTATACCGCCAATAATTTTCTATCGGGGGAAACCCACGCATCATCACACACTTCATTTAATTTATCTGATTCAGGAAAAACTACAGGTAGTTTTTTCACCTCACACATAATACCCTTTTTTGTGGTACTTGGAGTATCAGAAATATGTAACACCTCCTTCATTGCCCTTAACGTGTGGCCCTAAAAGAAAATACGTTTGTTTCTTCACCGTCGACACTGAAATCAGTGTCCGTGTCTGGGTCTGTGTCGACCGACTGAGGTAAATGGGCATTTTACAGCCCCTGACGGTGTTTGAGACGCCTGGACAGATACTAATTTGTTCGCCGGCCCTCTCATGTCGTCAACCGGCTTGCAGCGTGTTGACATTGTCACGTAATTTCCATAAATAAGCCATCCATTCCGGTGTCGACTCCCTAGAGAGTGACATCACCATTACAGGCAATTTGCTCCGCCTCCTCACCAATATTTTCCTCATACATGTCGACACACACGTACCAACATACAGCACACACATAGGGAATGCTCTGATAGAGGACAGGACCCACTAGCCCTTTGGGGAGACAGAGGGAGAGTTTGCCAGCACACACCAAAACGCTATAATTATCCAGGGACAACCTTTATATAAGTGTTCCTCCCTTATAGCATTTTAATATATATATACATATCGCCAAATCAGTGCCCCCCCTCTCTGTTTTAACCCTGTTTCTGTAGTGCAGTGCAGGGGAGAGCATGGGAGCCTTCCCACCAGCCTTTCTGTGAGGGAAAATGGCGCTGTGTGCTGAGGAGAATAGGCCCCGCCCCCTTTTCGGCGGGCTTCTTCTCCGGAGTTTTAGATATCTGGCAGGGGTTAAATACATCCATATAGCCTCAAGGGCTATATGTGATGTATTTTTCGCCATACAGGTATTATACATTGCTGCCCAGGGCGCCCCCCTCCAGCGCCCTGCACCCTCCGTGACCGCTGTGTGAAGTGTGCTGACAACAATGGCGCACAGCTGCAGTGCTGTGCGCTACCTGATGAAGACTGAGAGTCTTCTGCCGCCTGGTTCCGGACCTCTTCATCTTCAGCGTCTGCAAGGGGGGTCGGCGGCGCGGCTCCGGGACGAACCCCAGGGCGAGCCCTGTGTTCCGACTCCCTCTGGAGCTATGTCCAGTAGCCTAAGAATCCAATCCATCCTGCACGCAGGTGAGTTGAAAATCTCTCCCCTAAGTCCCTCGATGCAGTGAGCCTGTTGCCAGCAGGACTCACTGAAAATAAAGAACCTAAAAACTTTTTCTAAGTAACTCTTTAAGAGAGCCACCTAGATTGCACCCTTCTCGGCCGGGCACAAAAACCTAACTGAGGCTTGGAGGAGGGTCATAGGGGGAGGAGCCAGTACACACCATGTGATCCTAAAAGCTTGCTTTTGTGCCCTGTCTCCTGCGGAGCCGCTATTCCCCATGGTCCTGACGGAGTCCCCAGCATCCACTAGGACGTTAGAGAAATAGTAATATCTGAGCTCCCATTCTGGTGCCTAGATCCGGTCCCTCCTCCAAGCATCCAGCGCCAACGCATACAGCAGAGCCGGGGAGAGACTAACAGCAGCAACCCCGAGTGATGACGCTGCCGTAGAGGCCCCCACCCCCTCCCTTCTGTCACATGGACCAACCAGTGCTACTTCCCGCAGCGCAGCGACATGGGCTTCTGGGACTGTGCTTGTGCTGCCTGTCTCTACTGCAGCAGCGGCAGGTGCGCTACCGCAGTACCGCTCACTGCAGCGAATCAGTAGGTGCCTGCTCCTCTGTGCCCCCCTGATTGAAAACGGCCGGAGGCCAATGTCTCCATTGCCTCCAGGAGTTACACCACTGCACTCGTCTCAATTCTCATAGGAGACTTCTAACGTACAGACACATCCCAATACACAGGGACCCTCTCTCCTTCCATCACCCCACATACCCCTTCTTCAGGCATACTAACATCCTCTATATTCAAGGACTCTCCCGCTAATACATATCCCACTATCCAGGGACCTGTCATCTGACACACTGACAACCTTCACCTTATGCGGGCCTTAAACCCTTCACTGCTGGGCTCTTCCACTAATGTATACGGTATCTCAGGACTCCCCTCTAGCCTCGCTAGCCAACTTTGCAATGACCCCTCCCTTACTATGCGGCACTGCTCCAGATGCTATCAACCAGGGATCCAGTGTTACACATTACATAGAAACTCACCCTCTCACACATGGGCGGTCTCTTCACAGGAGATATCTCATCTTCCACTGTGGCACCAGGTGGCACTCACTTGTCTGTTGCAGGAGCACTCTTCCACTGCACACTCCTCACTGCAGGCACGTAACAGCCAAAACTACTCCCCCTCTTGTCCTCTGCCAGGGGTCTCTCTCTCTCAAACTTCAGGCTCTGTTACTACAGCTGCAGTCACTTGCATGAGGCAACATCATGCCTTTCTCATCGGCTTCCCTTGCTATCTGGGGGCACCTGAAGGGGGCCTCTATAATACAGGGCTTTTCCCTTCTCTTCAGCTGGTGGGGCACTTCAATGGGGGTCCTTTACTTATTGGGCTTTGCCCCTTGCATTAACTGTGCCCTTGTGGCAGTGCCACGCACCCCACCTAATGTCAGGGTACCGCAGGACCTTCTTCCTCCAGTCCCGCAGCCCATGCTAAAATGGCCGCCACTCTCCTCTGGACGCCGGGTATCTGAGTCTTTATAGACTCAGGTCCCGACGTCAGGGGCTACAGCTGCGGGTGGGATGCGCCGCTAGGCCATGCCCCTTTTGGTCATGTGAGGCCACGTCCCCTTGTGCAGCCAGCTGCTACCTTCCTTCCTGGTGAGTGACGGGTGATGTCACTGGGAGACGGGGCTTAATCGCGGCAGTATTGGGAGGTGGGGCTTAGAAACAGGGGTGGAGCTTAAACCCGGTGCTGCCGGGTATTACAGTTACACATGCAAAAATGCTACTTTCCGCATGTTTTATGTAACAGGCCCATTCATTAATAAGGGCATAATAAGGCTGCCTAGTATTAAGCAAACTCCAAGCACTTTGCTTCCGAGAATCCATGCCATCTTTAGATGTCGCTTATTCCCGGTGCCCTGCTCCTTCCTATAGCAAAGAGAGCCAAGCATATCCCTCCGCCGCACATCACGGCCTTTAGCTGTGCGCATGTGTGTGAGAGCAGGTCACACATGCACAGAAGGCCAGCACAGTCTGATCAGTAAGACTGCTAATGAAATAGCAGGGATAGGGGATCGCATGGACAGCTGCTATGTCCCAGCACCAGAGCAATACTGAACGTACTATGGTAATTATGTGTCCACCATCAGATGGCCCCAATGATTAATAAGCCCCTAGGTGACACAAGAAACGTAGAGGGGTATTTATCAAAGCTTCAAGAAAAATAAAGTGGAGAGCGATAAACTACCAAGCAATTGCTCCTAACTGCTATGTTACTGGCTGTGTTTGAAAAATGAACAATTGTCTCCCTGCATAGACACAGTGGAAACAGAGACAGAGTGAAAACCTCTGTTTGGGGGCACTCTTACATGTCAATGTATTTTTAAAACATAACTTTTAATCAGGGCTGGCAATAGAAATTCTGGGGCCCGGTACGCACATATCACTGAGGGCCCCCCAACTTGACCCCGCCACCCTTGATCCCCACCCACACATCCCACCGTTGTGTGTAACTATGCATATAGTGATGTATATATATATTTTTATCTATCTATATATATCTACTCAAGAAGACCTAGTCTCTTTTGATTTATCTCTTTTTTTCTCATTTTGTTCTACCAAATGGAGCCACCTACTGACGAAGTTCTTATTGAATTACGCTGAATTATGGGTTACTGTGGACACAGATCACATCAGTCACTATTACATTATAGTCCTAATAGTCCTATAGCATGGCCGTAACTAGGGGAGGCAGAATCTGAGAGTGTGCAGAAATGGGTACTCTGCCTCACATTCTACCTCTCTGCCCTAAAAGGCTACCATTTGCCATGTTCAAGAACCCTCGCTGCAGGTACCTGCTCCCCAGCACCACCAATGTTGACCCCTGGGAAACTCACCCCTCCCGGCAACTAGAACGCTAATGGGGTAGGAGAGGTGACCATGGACTCTCCAGCTTCCCCCTTTAATTTCCCGAGCGCTGGTCCATGGCCGCACACACACTCCTGGGCCTGTGTAAGCAATGTCTGCCCCCAGGCCTGTTCCCCAGCGCCTCCCCCTTTATGCAGCTCCACCAGATGAGGACAGGGCCCTAAGGGGCTACCTACTGCCAGGTCCCAAAACCCTCGCTGCAGGTCCCGCTCCTCAGTACCACCAATGTGCACTCCTGGGAATCTCCCCCCCCCCCAGCAACTAGAACACTTCTGAATGGGGCTGCGGTGGCCGTTCACACACTCCTGTGCCTGTGTAAACTATGTCTGCCACCGGCCCTGTTCCTCAGGGTCTCCCACTACCTGCACAGCAGCTCCAACCAGAGGAGGAAAGGGTGAGAGGAGGCAGCAGCAGCCAATAATTAGTCTGGGCACTGAGGTGATGTCTCTATATGCCAACACAGCTGCTGCCTCCTAAAGAGTGGTCCTGGGTCCCGACTGGCATGCAGGGATTTGTAGTCCTACAGCAGTTGGCCAGTCAGAGTCACCACCCCAGAGTGTGTGATACAGTGACGGAATGGCTTATAACAGGTAAATAACACCAGCCAGTCCTAGGGATTCCTCTTTGAAGCCAGGATTACCCACATTGTGTATCCTCCCTTCCCAGAAAGTTGATACTCCTCCTCTTTAATTGGCCATAGGTCCTGGCTGGTATGCTTGGCCATGTAGTCCTACAGCAGTTGGCCAATACTGTATCTGAGGTGCATGTTAGGTTTCTTGTGTTCCTATCCATTTTCCATAGGTAATGTGTGCTGGATGCACCCATACCAGTAGCGCACGCAGGGGGGGGGGGGGGGGGGGGGTGGTTCTGAGTCCCCAGAACCCCCCCTTCCCTGATAGAGCTAGATCCTGTTTTCAGAGTCGGAGACAGTCGAGTGTCTGTCTCAATAGAAACCGTGACCGCGATCACAGTAGCTGCTACTGCAAGGAGCTCTGGTAATCGGAGCTCTCTGCACCGAATATACCAGGGAGCTGTTGTTGCGCATTCTCACATAATCAGCGACGGCAGATCCCTGTGTGATCCATCCGATCAGGTACAGTGACCCGGCCACCAGTCTCCTCCTCTCAGCCAGGGGTACTGTATATGTGTCTCAGCCAGGGGTATGTGTGTGTCTGTGTGTGTTTATATGTATGTATAGAGTGTGTGGTATGTTATGTGTGTGTGTGTGTGTGTGTGTGTGTGTGTGTGTGTGTGTGTGTGTCATATATAGATGTTTATTTTTATACACACACACATATACAGTTGTGCTCATAAGTTTACATAACCTAGCAGAATTTGTGATTTTCTGGCCATTTGTCAGAGAATATGAATGATAACTCACAAACTTTTCTTTCACCCATGGTTAGTGGTTGGGTGAAGCCATTTATTGTCAAACAACTGTGTTTACTCTTTTTAAATCATAATGACAACAGAAACTACCCAAATGACCCCGATCAAAAGTTTACATACCCTGGAGAATTTGGCCTGATAACATGCACACAAGTTGACACAAACGGGTTTGAATGGCTACTAAAGGTAACCCTCCTCACCTGTGATCTATTTGCTTGTTATCAGTGTGTGTGTATAAAAGGTCAGTGAGTTCCTGGACTCCTGAAAGACCCTTGCATCTTTCATCCAGTGCTGCACTGACGTGTCTGGATTCTGAGTCATGGGAAAAGCAAAGGATCTGTAGGAAAAGGTAATTGAACTGTATAAAACAGGAAAGGGATATAAAAAGATATCCAAGCAATTGACAATGCCAATCAGCAGTGTTCAAACTCTAATTAAGAAGTGGAAAATGAGGGATTCTGTGGAAACCAAATCACGGTCAGGTAGACCAACAAAAATTTCAGCCACAACTGCCAGGAAAATTGTTCGGGATGCAAAGAAAAATCCACAAATAACTTCAGCTGAAATACAGGACTCTCTGAAAAAAAGTGGTGTGGCTGTTTCAAGATGCACAATAAGGAAGCATTTGAAGAAAAATGGGCTGTATGGTCGAGTCGACAGAAGAAAGCCATTACTACGCAAATGCCACAAAGTATCCCGCTTACAGTACTCCAAACAGCACAGAGACAAGCCTCAAAACTTCTGGAACAAAGTAATTTGGAGTGATGAGACCAAAATTGAACTTTTTGGTCACAACCATAAACGTTACATTTGGAGAGGAGTCAACAAGGCCTATGATGAAAGGTACACCATTCCTACTGTGAAACACGGAGGTGGATCGCTGATGTTTTGGGGATGTGTGAGCTACAAAGGCACTGGAAACTTTGCCAAAATTGATGGCAAGATGAATGCAGCATGTTATCAGAAAATACTGGAGGAAAATTTGCACTCATCAGCCCGGAAGCTGCGCATGGGACGTACTTGGACGTTCCAACATGACAATGATCCAAAACACAAGGCCAAGTCGACCTGTCATTGGGGGTAATTCCAAGTTGATCGCAGCAGGAATTTTGTTAGCAGTTGGGCAAAACCATGTGCACTGCAGGGGAGGCAGATTTAACATGTGCAGAGAGAGTTAGATTTGGGTGGGTTATTTTGTTTCTGTGCAGGGTAAATACTGGCTGCTTTATTTTTACACTGCAACTTAGATTTCAGTTTGAACACACCACACCCAAATCTAACTCTCTCTGCACATGTTATATCTGCCCCTCCTGCAGTGCACATGGTTTTGCCCAACTGCTAACAAAATTGATGCTGCGATCAACTCAGAATTAGGCCCATTGGCTACAGCAGAATAAAGTGAAGGTTCTGGAGTGGCCATCTTAGTCTCCTGACCTCAATATCATTGAGCCACTCTGGGTAGATCTCAAACGTGCAGTTCATGCAAGACAGCCCAAGAATATACAGGAAATGGAGGCTTTTTGCCAAGAAGAATGGGCAGCTTTACCATCTGAGAAAATAAAGAGCCTCATCCACAACTACCACAAAAGACTTCAAGCTGTCATTGATGTTAAAGGGGGCAATACACGGTATTAAGAACTGGGGTATGTAAACTTTTGATCAGGGTCATTTGGGTAGTTTCTGTTGTTATTATGATTTAAAAAGAGTAAACACAGTTGTTTGACAATAAATGGCTTCACCCAACCACTAACCATGAGTGAAAGAAAAGTTTGTGAGTTATCATTCATATTCTCTGACAAATGGCCAGAAAATCACAAATTCTGCTAGGGTATGTAAACTTATGAGCACAACTGTATGTGGTATATATATATATATATATATATATATATACATACATACTGTATATATATATATATATATATATGCATACTATACTGTATATATATATACACATGCATATATATGTATATATATATATATATATATATATATATATGTGTGTGTGTGCATGCATATGCAAGCCATTTTATCGGCATTCTTTATTGTAAAGTCCTGCGCATGCTATACACATGTCTGTATACATCTATAAATGTGAAAGCCCTCACTGACTTACTGACTGACTCATCATACCCAATATGTTGGGAAGATGAAATGTAACATTTTCCTATTCCATTCTGCAGGTGGGAAATAGGAACACTACGTCATGAGAATGTTAATAAATCTCCCCTACGGGTATAAAAAGGGGGTTGACATAATGACGTCACTACAGATGCGTGGCTTGCGTTGCGTGAACGATAACGCCCAAACGGACAATCCGATCAAGATGTGGATTGCACCTCCAGTGTGTAGAATTTTATAAACTACAAAAATGGTTCTGTCACTTTTTACCATATCTGCTACAGGTGCTCCTTGGGTAACGCCAAGAACCAGGGATTAACATTTACTTACATTAAAACATCTCACATTTACATCTCTATAGATTTACCTATTTATTAACACTCATTTATATTTACAACCATGAAAATCAGAAACTCCCGTGTAAAGAACGGGTAGAACAGCTAGTGTATATATATATAAAATACGGAACCCCCCCCAAGTAAATCATGCGTTTGCCCCTGCATACGGTGCTGGTTGTCACTTTACCAACTGTTTATTACTGTGTTTTTGACACGGGATCAAAGTGTGTGTGCACGGGGGGGAGGCAAATTACTGCCTTGCCCCTGGGTGCCAAAAATCCTAGTTTCGGCCCTGCCTATAATACCACTGTGTTAATGAATGATACTGTGTTAATGAATGATGTGTCTACACAGGCCATTTATAGACATTCCATAGACACCTCAAGTGCAACTCATGACATTACAGAACATTTGCGAGGTGTCCAAAATAAGAAAACCATGTAGATCTTAAAGCATGCAGCAATTATATAGAAAAGGAACAGGCCTTGGAATGTAATCCATAGACACAGGGGAAAAGAGGAGGAGCTAATGGAAAATTATAAGAAATTGTTATATGCAAATCCTGCTCATAAAACAACAACTCTCTCTGCAAATGTTATAGCTGCCTCACCTGCAGTGCACATGGTTTTGCCCAATTGCTAACAAACTTGCTGCTGCGATCAGCTCAGAATTACCCCCTATATGCAAAAGCACTCACTCACTCACTCACTCACTCACTCACTCACTCACTCACTCACTCACTCACTCACTCACTCATCACTAATTCTCTTACTTCCCGATATATTAGGAAGCTGGAATTTAACATAGGTATTCTGCAGGTGCGAAATAGGAAAATTATGTAATTAGAAGTTTAATAAACCTCCCCTAAGGGGATGAAAAGGGGGTTGACATAATGACATCATTAACAATGCGTGGCTTGGGCTGCATAAACGATAACGCCAAAATGGACAATCAGATAATAATTTGGATTGCACCTCCAGTGTGTAGATTTTAATAAACCACAAAAATGCTCCTGTCACTTTTTACCATGGGCCTAATTCAGACTTGATCGTAGCAGCAAATTTGTTAGCAGATGGGCAAAACCATGGGGATCATTCCCACCCGTTCGCACGCTGCAACTTCTTGCAGCCATGTAAACGGGTCGTAACTGCGCCTGCGACGTTGCCTGGTGACGGCCATCCCCAGGCAGCGACGAAGGAACCGAAGAAAGCGTTCGAAGCTGCGAACGCAGGAAGATTGACAGGACGAAGGGGGACCTGGACGGCAACTCACCGTTTCTAAGGAGTGTCCGGAAAAGCGCAGGCGTGGTCAGCCGTTGAAGAGGAGGGTTCCTGATGTCAGGTCAATGCCGGATCATCGCAGCGGGTGAGTAACTCCAGAGCTGTGCAGAGACTGCACAATTTTTTTGTTTGTGCAGCTCTCTGCACAACCGATTGCAGCCCTGCACAGCCCTAACCCCCTCCCCTGTAAGCGGTGATATGCTAAACATATCCTGCGTGCGACCAGGTCGGAATGACTCCCTATGTGCACTGCAGGGGGGGCACATATAACATTTGCAGAGGGAGTAAGATTTGGGTGGGACTTAGTGATGTGCACCGGACATTTTTCGAGTTTTGTGTTTTGGTTTTGGATTCGGTTCCGCGGCCGTGTTTTGGATTCGGACGCGTTTTGGCAAAACCTCACCGAAATTTTTTTTGTCGGATTCGGGTGTGTTTTGGATTCGGGTGTTTTTTTCAAAAAACCCTAAAAAACAGCTTAAATCATAGAATTTGGGGGTCATTTTGAACCCATAGTATTATTAACCTCAATTACCATAATTTCCACTCATTTCCAGTCTATTCTGAACACCTCACACCTCACAATATTATTTTTAGTCCTACAATTTGCACCGAGGTCGCTGGATGGCTAAGCTAAGCGACACAAGTGGCCGACACAAACACCTGGCCCATCTAGGAGTGGCACTGCAGTGTCAGGCAGGATGGCACTTCAAAAAAATTGTCCCCAAACAGCACATGATGCAAAGAAAAAAAGAGGCGCACCAAGGTAGCTGTGTGACTAAGCTAAGCGACACAAGTGGCCGACACAAACACCTGGCCCATCTAGGAGTGGCACTGCAGTGTCAAGACAGGATGGCACTTCAAAAAAATTGTCCCCAAACAGCACATGATGCAAAGAAAAAAAGAGGCGCACCAAGGTCGCTGTGTGACTAAGCTAAGCGACACAAGTGGCCGACACAAACACCTGGCCCATCTAGGAGTGGCACTGCAGTGTCAAGACAGGATGGCACTTCAAAAAAATTGTCCCCAAACAGCACATGATGCAAAGAAAAAAAGAGGCGCACCAAGGTCGCTGTGTGACTAAGCTAAGCGACACAAGTGGCCGACACAAACACCTGGCCCATCTAGTAGTGGCACTGCAGTGTCAAGACAGGATGGCACTTCAAAAAAATTGTCCCCAAACAGCACATGATGCAAAGAAAAAAAGAGGCGCACCAAGGTCGCTGTGTGACTAAGCTAAGCGACACAAGTGGCCGACACAAACACCTGGCCTATCTAGGAGTGGCACTGCAGTGTCAAGACAGGATGGCACCTCAAAAAAATTGTCCCCAAACAGCACATGATGCAAAGAAAAAAAGAGGCGCACCAAGGTCGCTGTGTGACTAAGCTAAGCGACACAAGTGGCCGACACAAACACCTGGCCCATCTAGGAGTGGCACTGCAGTGTCAAGACAGGATGGCACTTCAAAAAAATTGTCCCCAAACAGCACATGATGCAAAGAAAAAAAGAGGCGCACCAAGGTCGCTGTGTGATTAAGCTAAGCGACACAAGTGGCCGACACAAACACCTGGCCCATCTAGGAGTGGCACTGCAGTGTCAAGACCGGATGGCACTTCAAAAAAATTGTCCCCAAACAGCACATGATGCAAAGAAAAAAAGAGGCGCACCACAGGTATAGAATGTAGATGGATAGTATACTTAATGACGACACAGAGGTAGGCACAGCAGTGGCCTTCCGTATCGTACTGCTATATATAGTATACTGGTGGTCACTGTGTCAGCAAACTGCAAAACTAAAATGCACCACAGGTATAGAATGTAGATGGATAGTATACTTAATGACGACACAGAGGTAGGCACAGCAGTGGCCTTCCGTATCGTACTGCTATATATAGTATACTGGTGTTCACTGTGTCAGCAAACTGCAAAACTAAAAATGCACCACAGGTATAGAATGTAGATGGATAGTATACTTAATGACGACACAGAGGTAGGCACAGCAGTGGCCTTCCGTATCGTACTGCTATATATAGTATACTGGTGGTCACTGTGTCAGCAAACTGCAAAACTAAAATGCACCACAGGTATAGAATGTAGATGGATAGTATACTTAATGAATGACGACACAGAGGTAGGTACAGCAGTGGCCTTCCGTACTGCTATATATAGTATACTGGTGGTCACTGTGTCAGCAAACTGCAAAACTAAAATGCACCACAGGTATAGAATGTAGATGGATAGTATACTTAATGAATGATGACACAGAGGTAGGTACAGCAGTGGCCTTCCGTACCGTACTGCTATATATAGTATACTGGTGGTAACTGTGTCAGCAAATTGCAAAACTAAAATGCACCACAGGTATAGAATGTAGATGGATAGTATACTTAATGAATGACGACACAGAGGTAGGTACAGCAGTGGCCTACCGTACTGCTATATATAGTATACTGGTGGTCACTGTGTCAGCAAACTGCAAAACTAAAATGCACCACACGTATAGAATGTAGATGGATAGTATACTTAATGAATGACGACACAGAGGTAGGTACAGCAGTGGCCTACCGTACTGCTATATATATAGTATACTGGTGGTCACTGTGTCAGCAAACTGCAAAACTAAAATGCACCACAGGTATAGAATGTAGATGGATAGTTTACTTAATGACGACACAGAGGTAGGCACAGCAGTAGCTTTCCGTATCGTACTGCTATATATAGTATACTGGTGGTCACTGGTCAGCAAAACTCTGCACTGTACTCCTCCTATATAATATTAATTATACTGGTGGTCCCCAGTCCCCACAATAAAGCAGCACACTGAGCACAGATATGGAGTGTTTTTCAGGCAGACAACGTATACTGGTGGTCACTGTCAGCAAAACTCTGCACTGTACTCCTGCTATATAATACAGCTGCTCCCCAGTCCCCACAATTAAGCAGTGTGAGCACAGATATATTGGCCCTCATTCCGAGTTGTTCGCTCGGTAAAAATCTTCGCATCGCAGCGATTTTCCGCTTAATGCGCATGCGCAATGTCCGCACTGCGACTGCGCCAAGTAAATTTGCTATGCAGTTAGGATTTTTACTCGCGGCTTTTTCATCGTTCTGGCGATCGTAATGTGATTGACAGGAAATGGGTGTTACTGGGCGGAAACAGGCCGTTTTATGGGCGTGTGGGAAAAAACGCTACCGTTTCCGGAAAAAACGCAGGAGTGGCTGGAGAAACGTGGGAGTGTCTGGGCGAACGCTGGGTGTGTTTGTGACGTCAAACCAGGAACGACAAGCACTGAAATGATCGCAGATGCCGAGTAAGTCTGAAGCTACTCAGAAACTGCTACGAGGTGTGTAATCGCAATATTGCGAATACATCGTTCGCAATTTTAAGATGCTAAGATTCACTCCCAGTAGGCGGCGGCTTAGCATGAGCAAATCTGCTAAAATTCACTTGCGAGCGAACAACTCGGAATGAGGGCCATTATGCAGCACACTGAGCACAGATATGGTATGGAGCGTTTTTTTCAGGCAGAGAACGGATAAAACTGGTGGTCACTTATCAGCAAAACTCTGCACTGTACTCCTCCTAACAGCTGCTCCCAGTCCTCCCCACAATTAAGCAATAAAGCAATCAAGTTCAACAATAAACGGAGAGGACGCCAGCCACGTCCTCTCCCTATCATCTCCAATGCACGAGTGAAAATGGCGGCGACACGCGGCTGCTTATATAGAATCCGAATCTCGCGAGAATCCGACAGCGGGATGATGACGTTCGGGCGCGCTCGGGTTAGCCGAGCAAGGCGGGAAGGTTCGAACCTGCCTCGGACCCGTGTAAAATCGGTGAAGTTCGGGGGGGTTCGGTTTCCGAGAAACCGAACCCGCTCATCACTAGTTATACTGTTTCTGTGCATGGTAAACACTGACTGCTTTAATATTTTTACACTGCAATTTAGATTTCAGTTTGAACACACCCCACCCAAATCTAACTCTCTCTGCACATGTTACATCTGCCCCGTCCTGCACTGCACATGAGGCCTAATTCTGAGTTGATCGCAGCAGCAAATTTGTTAGCAGTTGGGCAAAACCATGTGCACTGCAGGAGGGGCAGATATAACATGTGCAGAGAGAGTTAGATTTGGGTGGGGTGTATTCAAACTGAAATCTATATTGCAGTGTAAAAATAAAGCAGCCAGTATTTACCCTGCACAGAAACAAAACAACCCACCCAAATCTAACTCTCTCTGCACATGTTATATCTGCCCCACCTGCAGTGCACATGGTTTTGCCCAATTGCTAACAAACTTGCTGCTGCGATCAACTCAGAATTACCCCCATGGTTTTGCCCATCTGCTAACAAATTTACTACGATCAGGTCTGAATTAGGCCCCTTATCTGCTACGGGTGCCCCTCGGGTAACGTCAAGAGACATGGATTAATATTTACTTACATTAAGACGTCTTAAATGTACAACATTTTTAACACTCATTTATATTTATATTTACAACGGTAAAAATCAGAAACTCCCGTGCGAAGAACGGGTAGAACAGCTAGTCAATCATATTCTACAAAATGATAGTTAGTAAGTGTTTGGTTGCATCTCCCTTATAAAACTTAAGTTGGGTCCGCAGATTGAAGCAACATATTGGGTACTTTGTCTAGTGTGTACCCATGATATGCTTGCTCCCACTGGTCACTAGCGATATCTGCCGTTGGCCATGCAGCAGGGCCGTGGTAGGATGTAGCTAGCGATTATATCCAGCAAAATGCACGTGTCACATGGCTCCCCCCACGGTTGGACCTGGCATTGGCAAGTGTGTATCCCGGGTCCCATCGGCAGTGATGCCAGGCTGGGTGCACATCGCTAAGTGTGTACCCATCCTTAGTGTCTTTGGTTGACTTGCTTGGTCTGATGATTTGACTGAAAATGGTAGGCTAATAATAATGAACAATGAATGCAGTAAAGTGATGCTGCAAAGTGGCAGCACACTTAAGAGCACTGGAGGTCACAGCAGCAGGGAGCCCCGACGACTGGCAGCAGTCTGGGAGGGGTTCTCGGCGCACGGGGCAGTGTCGCACGCAGGGGGGGGGGGGGGGGTTCCAAGTACCTGAAAACCCCCCTGATGAGCTGAGTCTTCTATTCTTGAGACATAGACACAGCTGTCTCCGTCTCAGTTAAAAGCTGCGATCGCAAACGCGGAGCCACTGCAACAGAGAGCTACCATAGCTCTCTACTATAGAATGTCCGGAGGTGTGGATGGGGGAGCTGCTGGGTGCGCATGCTCAGCCACAGCAGCTCCCTCCGTGCATACACTGCTGCCCGTCTGCTCCCAGCCCCTGGTATGCATAATTGTGTGTATGTTTGTATTTGTATTAATTTATATATGTGTTTTTGTGTGTATGTGCTCATGTCTGTATGTATGTATGTACAGTATGTATTTGTGTCTGTGTATGTATATGTGTGTGACTGTGTGTTTGTGTGTGCAGTGGCATATCTATAATGGGTGCAGTGTGTGCGGTGCACACGGGCCCCTGGGTTCAGAGCGGGCCCACACCACACACACTGTACCCATTTCTGGAATACTTACCTTTCTGGTGTCCATCGGTGTCCGTGTGTGGGCCCCCTCCTCTCCCGTAGCCGGCAGCGCTGCTGTTAGCGCTCTGAGCACTAGAGACTCTGGCACAATGCCAGAGTCTACAGCGCATGCGCAGGTCTCCGAAAAAATGGCCGCCACGCCATTTTTCTAGAGACCAGCGCATGCGTTGTAGACTCTGGCACTGTGCCAGAGTCTCTAGTGCTCAGACCGCTAACAGCACACGGGTCCTCTCCTCTCTAGATACTCCCCTGTGTGTGTGTGTGTGTGTGTGTGTGTGTGTGTGTGTGTGTGTATGGTACAGTGGTTTCCTGGGTGGAGACTGGCGTGCCACCCCTCCTCCATGCAGTAGAAACCAGGCGACACTCAGTGGTCTTTGTGAGTAAATTAATGTATTAAAGTACAAAAGGCATAGTGTACCGATTGCTTCAACACCACGCAGGGCGTTTTTATCAAGGTGCTATGCTGTCGGCTTGAAAAAAAAAAACACCTTGTGTGGCGTTGAAACATCAGTACACTATGACTTTTGTACTTTAATACATTAATTTACTCACAAAGACCACTGAGTGACGCCTAAGTTCTACTGCATGGAGGGGGCACTCCAGTCTCCACCCAGGGAACCATTGCGCCTATTACATATACTACTGTAGGTACGTACATGTGATATGTGATGTGACACATTAAAGTGAGTCTCCGAGAGTGCCACTGTTTGGTAAGGACTGGTGTGTGTGTGTGTGTGTGTGTGTGTGTGTGTGTGTGTGTGTGTGTGTGTGTGTGTGTGTGTGTGTGTGTGTGTGTGTGTGTGTGTGTGTGCATATACACTGCTCAAAAAAATAAAGGGAACACTTAAACAACGCAATGTAACTCCAAGTCAATCACACTTCTGTGAAACCAAACTGTCCACTTAGGAAGCAACACTGATTGACAATCAATTTCACATGCTGTTGTGCAAATGGAATAGACAACAGGTGGGAATTATAGGCAATTAGCAAGACACCCCCAATAAAGGAGTTGTTCTGCAGGTGGTGACCACAGACCACTTCTCAGCTCCTATGCTTTCTGGCTGATATTTTGGTCACTTTTGGAAGCTGGCGGTGCTTTCACTCTAGTGGTAGCATGAGACGGAGTCTACAACCCACACAAGTGGCTCAGGTAGTGCAGCTCATCCAGGATGGCACATCAATGCGAGCTATGGCAAGAAGGTTTGCTGTGTCTGTCAGCGTAGTGTCCAGAGCATGGAGGCGCTACCAGGAGACAGGCCAGTACATCAGGAGACGTGGAGGAGGCCGTAGGAGGGCAGCAACCCAGCAGCAGGACCGCTACCTCCGCCTTTGTGCAAGGAGGAACAGGAGGAGCACTGCCAGAGCCCTGCAAAATGAACTCCAGCAAGCCACAAATGTGCATGTGTCTACTCAAACGATCAGAAACAGACTCCATGAGGGTGGTATGAGGGCCCGACGTCCACAGGTGGGGGTTGTGCTTACAGCTCAACACCGTGCAGGGCGTTTGGTATTTGCCAGAGAACACCAAGATTGGCAAATTCGCCACTGGCGCCCTGTGCTCTTCACAGATGAAAGCAGGTTTTCACTGAGCACATGTGACAGACGTGACAGAGTCTGGAGACGCCAAGGAGAACATTCTGCTGCCTGCAACATCCTCCAGCATGACCGGTTTGGCAGTGCGTCAGTAATGGTGTGGGGTGGCATTTCTTTGGGGGGGCCGCACAGCCCTCCATCAGTGACGTGCGGTGAGGTCAATGGCTGGGGAGGCACTGGCTAGTATCCGCCAGTGGGGAGGGGCAGAAATCCTTCACAGTAGAAAATAATATAATGTATAATGTCTTAGAGACATAAACTATATTTTAATAATCAATTCAGAATTAAAAACACACATACCCTAGCAAAGAATCAAACCCATGACCACAGCATTCTAAAGCAGAGCACCTAACCATTAGGCCACCAAGCTACTTGCAGCAAGTAGATTTTGTTTGGAATATTAAAAGTCTATGAAAACAACATTTTGTGAAATAAATAGAAACATTTCACCCTAGTTGTGAATCAAAACCATGTCCTCCAGCATTCAACCTAACTGATGCCTAGAGCAGATAGTTATGGTTAAAATAGAATCATAAAAATCAATGTGTTAAATAAATATAATTGCAACCCACAGTGGGGATTGAACCTAGAACTTCTTTGTTGCTAACCAGCATTCCTAACCACTACACTACTGGCTCAGCCATACAAACACACTGACTAATCCATATATTACATCTATAGTAAATTGCATTTACTTGTCAGAGTCTGTGTGACTGTGTACAGGGTCCGCCCCCAACAGACTGAGTGCCGGACAGGAAAGGAGCTGTGATGAGAGGGGTAGGGGGTGTCACCAGCCCCTGCTCTGGCATGTTGGGTGCCTCTGCCTCGGGCTGGGCTGATGTTATGTGGCCAGGTGGCCGGAGCTCATCACACTGGCCAGGGGATAAGCTGCACTGCTGCAGCTTCAACACAAAACTGTATGTACTTACTGTGGCTGTGTTTTGGTTACAGGAGAGGGGAGCCTCGGGGAACATGCTACTCACCCACATTCAAAGCCAGATCCTCACAGACCTCCTCTCCGTGTATGGGAGGGGTGATTGGAGGAAAGGGGCATTGTCAGAATGATAGACAGAGGGGAGAGCCAGAGAGGGGCAGGGGCGTGCTCTGTATATAGGCTGAGGGGACAGCCCTGTCATTGAGGCAGAGTTAGAGCTGCCTCTTCTCCTCGTTTTTTTGAATGGGCTTTTTCTGCCGGTGGCTTGGCCCCGCCCCCCGCCTCAGCCACTTTATTATTGACAGCCAGAGGCACTGCTCCCGCTGCCTCCCATCCACAGCTGCCTGCATTTTCACAGCCTAAATGATGAGAATAATACAAAGAAGATTTATATAACACAGAATATGTTATAAATATCTTCTTTGTCAGTATGACAGGGGAGGCACTGCCTCCCCTGCCTCCCCTGACTGCACGTCCCTGCCCTCCATGTGCTCGCCAGAGGTAGCCTGACTGCCGAGGTACCGAGATGAGATCTTCAGACCCCTTGTGAGACCATATGCTGGTGCAGTTGGCCCTGGGTTCCTCCTAATGCAAGACAATGCTAGACCTCATGTGGCTGGAGTGTGTCAGTAGTTCCTGCAACATGAAGGCATTGATGCTATGGACTGGTCCGCCCGATCCCCAGACCTGAATCAATTGAGCACATCTGGGACATCATGTCTCGCTCCATCCACCAACGCCACGTTGCACCACAGACTGTCCAGGAGTTGGCGGATGCTTTAGTCCAGATCTGGGAGGAGATCCCTCAGGAGACCATCTGCCACCTCATCAGGAGCATGCCCAGGCGTTGTAGGGAGGTCATACAGGCACGTGGAGGCCACACACACTACTGAGCCTCATTTTGACTTGTTTTGAGGACATTACATCAAAGTTGGGTCAGCCTGTAGTGTGTTTTTCCACTTTAATTTTGAGTGTGACTCCAAATCCAGACCTCCATGGGTTAATAAATTTGATTTCCATTGATAATTTTTGTGTGATTTTGTTGCCAGCACATTCAACTATGTAAAGAACAAAGTATGTAACAAGAATATTTCATTCATTCAGATCTAGGATGTGTTATTTTAGTGTTCCCTTTATTTTTTTGAGCAGTGTATATATATATATATATATGTATGTATAGAGGCCTTAAACAAATGCACACTCTCCAACAAATCTCAAATGGTGCTCCCTTAAGTCTGTTCCTTCCCAGGTCCAGAGTATTTAACCATTGTGGGTAAAGGGCACTCAAACATCGTAGTAAATTTATGAAAGTTTATTAATTCCAAAAAAACAAACTTTAAAAATCCATATCGATGGCAATGGTGAAGAAAAAATGCTTATATATCCACAATTATTCAAGCAAAAAAAATGAATGTTTCTCTTCAATCCAAGAGATTTTCAACATCAATGCAGCACTGAAAAATACATTATTGAAAGGTGCTCTGACATGCCCCTCACCAGTCCAGCGTGCGTTCCAGCACACTGCGCATGCGCCGTCCCCGGCCGAACAGGTTGCTTCCTGTACTCGCGTCTCCCAGGCAATAAAGGGATACACAGGCCGCTCACCCGGGTGTCTCTCGTGAGTCATCGCCCATCTCACATCCGGGGGTGGTACTGGCTCATGATGCTGGACACGCACATGTTAATGGTTACCATGGTAACCCATTGTTAGCGCATCCCAGGTACAATCCTGTGATTCACAGACAGGGGAACCAGACCACAATGAGTCCTCAGCCCGAACCATATCAAATCCAAACACCCCTCATATACTTCACCCCAACGGGTGATATTGATATATCGTAATAAATGCCCATCTGGAATGCAGGCCATTGTCTATTTGTTATTGTCCTCGGCTACCATTGTATGTTTGTGCCAGGCACAATCCTGCCGCTCACAACAAGGCAAGCCGTGACACGCTAGGTAGACACCAGTAATCACAATCTAATGTGTAGACCAAGTCGGTGCACCGCCCCACTGTCGGCAACACTGGCTAGGGAGTAAAGCATGTCATATAGAGCCTCCTGTGTGTAGACCAAAACTTCAAAAAGTTCTGTTTATGAACAAATACTTAAACAGCAATCAGATCTGTTACCCATAAGTGTGTACGGTAGGCTTATAGCCACAGTTTAAAAAAAATGTATTTAAAGTGACAAATATCACTAAGACTAACAAATATATGGATGTAATATAAACATCCATTATTGCTTAATAAACCTTATTTTAATTTAGTCATGCACATGTGGTGTATGTGCACTCATCCGTTTGTTCCGCTAATGTTCACAGAAAGCAATGAAAGTTGATATTGTCATTAAGGCCCCGAGGTATCCTTGTATCAAGTCTATACATCCACTTGGCCTCCCTTTGTAGGAGTGAACATTCCCGGTCACCCCCCCCCCCCCTCCCCCCCCAGAATGCTGGGACCACGATGGGCTCTAATTTGGCGCCGGCGTATGCGAATATTTTTATGACGCAATACGAGGAAAGTTACATCTATCCTGCCTATGGTCCCCGCATTCTGCATTATTACAGATTCATAGATGACATTTTCATCATTTGGGGGAATACCAGGGACAGTTTTGTCGATACGGTGAATACATTGAACTGCCTTGACACTCCTATTCGCTTCACATACAATATCCAGTCCGACCAGATTGAATTTCTCAATGTATCTATATTCCGTCAAAATAACAAATTAGGTACAACACTCTATCGAAAAGATACCGATAGAAATACATTATTGTATTCTACAAGTCACCATCCAAAATCCTTGAAGGATGGCCTCTTCATCTCCCAGTTTCTTAGGGTCCTCAGAAATAATACCCAAAGTGAATTGGCCGAGGCACAGTTGTGCGAAATGGCTGTGAAATTTGAACAGAGAGGATATACACCTGGGACAATTAAAAGGGCACTCAAAAGAGCGAGACATATTTTCACTCAAGGACATAAGGAGAAAACGTCGAAAATTTCTAACAGGATGGTGGTCACCACTCAATATGATGTAAATGCACCGGCTTTCGCACGTGCCGTTAAGAAGAACTGGCCGATTGTGGGTACAGATAAAGCATTCAAGCAGATCAGTAATAAACCATTGATCTCTTATTCAAGAGGACCTAATTTAAAGCATTACTAATGCAACCCACTAAACATTTTGACATCAATGCACAACGGACTTGGCTTAATACAAATAAACAAGGCTGTTATCGCTGCCATGGGTACACGACGTGCAATGGCATGCTGGTAGGAAAAACCTTTGCACATCCCCACAATGGGAAGAAAACACCCATCAAGCATTATGTTACATGTTTGACCACTCATATCATCTACATCTTGATATGCCTTGTGGGCTTTATTATGTGGGGAAGACTACCACAACATTTCGTGAGAGAATGGCTAATCACCGTCTGTCCATTAGTCAAGCCTTGATAAATAAACAGAGTGATAAGCCGGTAGCAAGACATTTCCTGGAGAAAGGACATCAGGTTGCTTCTCTGAAAAGCATGATTACAGACCACATCCCTAAAACAAGTTGGGGGGGCGGGGGGGGGGGGGTGACCGTGGACGTTCACTCCTACAAAGGGAGGCCAAGTGGATGTATAGACTTGATACAAGGATACCACGGGGCCTTAATGACAATATTAACTTTTGTTGCTTTCTGTGAACATTAGCGGAACATACGGATGAGTGCACATACACCACATGTGCATGACTAAATTAAAATAAGGTTTATAAAGCAATAATGGATGTTTATATTACATCCATATATTTGTTAGTCTTAGGAGACTCATATGTTAAAAGGTTTTTAGGTATAGTGGTTTGGTATTTGTCACTTTTAAATAAAACATTTTTTAAACTGTGGCCATAAGCCTACCGTACACACTTATGGGTAACAGATCTGATTGCTGTTTAAGTATTTGTTCATAAACAGAACTTTTTGAATTTTTGGTCTACACACAGGAAGCTCTATATGACATGCTTTACTCCCTAGCCAGTGTTGCCGACAGCGGGGCGGTGCACCGACTTGGTCTACACATTAGATTGTGATTACTGGTGTGTACCTAGCGTGTCACGGCTTGCCTTGTTGTGAGCGGCAGGATTGTGTCTGGCACAAACATACAATGGTAGCCGAGGACAATAACAAATAGACAATGGCCTGCATCCCAGATGGGCATTTATTACGATATATCAATATCACCCGTTGGGGTGAAGTATATGAGGGGTGTTTGGATTTGATATGGTTCGGGCTGAGGACTCATTGTGGTCTGGTTCCCCTGTCTGTGAATCACAGGATTGTACCTGGGATGCGCTAACAACGGGTTACCATGGTAACCATTAACATGAGTGTGTCCAGCATCATGAGCCAGTACCACCCCCGGATGTGAGATGGGCGATGACTCACGAGAGACACCCGGGTGAGCGTCCTGTGTATCCCTTTGTTGCCTGGGAGACGCGAGTACATGAAGCAACCTGTACGGCCGGGGACGGCGCATGCGTAGTGTGTTGGAACGCACGCTGGACTGGTGAGGGGCATGTCAGAGCACCTGTGAAGCGAGTAGGTGTGGATTGAGGTAATTGAATGATCTTTTTCATTTGGCATATAAGGTTTGTTCCCACTAAGGTGTGTGTGAATGGCTGTGGGAGCAGAGGTGATCTGTGCTTGGATGCAGGAGTCTATGACGGTCACTAGATGACCGAGGTCGACAACGGATAAGTTTGACTTTCAATAATGTATTTTTCAGTGCTGCATTGATGTTGAAAATCTCTTGGATTGAAGAGAAACATTCATTTTTTTAGCTTGAATAATTGTGGATATACAGTATAAGCATTTTTCCTTCACCATTGCCATCGATATGGATTTTTAAAGTGTTTTTTTTTTGGGGGGGGGGATTAATAAACTTTCATAAATTTACTACGATGTTTGAGTGCCCTTTACCCACAATGGTTATATATAAAAATATATATAGTACAAGGTTATCCACCTAGTGGAACAGATAGCACTCTCCAGACTTTAAATGTCAATTATTCAGCAAAGAGAATTTAATAAAGGTAATCTCACAGTTCCAGTTTGTAAAGTCCAATTCCGACGTTTCGGTCCACACCAGGACCTTTGTCAAGGAGTTACAACATAGTTACAGCAGACATCCGTGCAGCATGGTCAGCATAAGTGGGAACTGTTGTTACAAAGGGATAGCCTCACTGGCCCCCATTATATACCCCACCCTTAAGTGTCAGTCCCACCTCTCCACTTCCTGGGAGTAGGCTGGAACGCACTGTAGGGTCATTTACCTCACTACCTGCTGTTCAGGAGGTGTGGATAATCATGTGCTATGGCCAGATTAGCGGGCTCGCTGTGGAACGCAAACCGGAAGTGCGTACTGGAACGCACGCGTCACTTCCGGTTTGTGCGCAAACTATACTTGTCATTGTAGCGGTGAAACCGCTATTTATCATACATATGTAGGTATCCACAGGGCCATTTATACTATATCCTGATATCCATGAGATGTGTATCGTGCCACATCGTTCGGTCGAATAGCGGGCGCGATATGAAGCGCAAACCGGAAGTGCGTGTTGGAACGCACGCGTCACTACCGGTTGGTGCGCGAGCTTGGTTACCATGGTAGCGGAGAAGCCACTCCTGGCCGTTCTGGTGCATATATTACGTTGGTTCAAATGGTCAAAAGAAGGGGGTACCTAGTGGAGCTGGTCAGCAAACATGATTATAAAGCCGTCCGGGGCTAGAGAGTCGTACTCAATAATGTTAGAAGTTATAATTCTGGCTGTGGGTGGTTCACCCCTGCCAGTCTTGGGTATATCGGAGGCCGGAGAGGTCACAATATTGGGTTGTGTACACAAAGTGAACATAGCAGAATATATATCAGATTTATACTAAATGCCTAAGTACAAGACCAATATACTATTTGTAAATATATTTCATTCCATATTTAAATGTTTGAATGGTGTTTCATTCACACCATTCTGACCACATAAATCTTATGTTTAGCGAATCAAATCAAAGCAAAATTATCAACCAAAAACATATTCATAACTGCAGACAGTTAATAGCACCTGGGGGATCATAAAACCTGGGGAATCATAAATTTATTTCAAAAAGTTAGAAAGGGGATTGTTCTCATTCATTCCTTTCGGAGCAATAGTGTCCAATCTGTGTATCCACAGACTCTCTCTTTTTCTGAGCAGGAGAGCACGGTCACCGCCTCTTTGCAACGGGGGTATCCAGTCTATCAATTTTGACCTCAGATCAGATACTTGGTGCCTCAGAGTCATAAAATGTCTGGCTACTGGTAGGGTCGCTGTCCCGGTGTTGGTCGCCTGATGTATTGACGTTCTATGATTCGCCATCCTGTCCCTGAACCTTCTAGTCGTCATTCCCACGTAGTACAGTCCACACGGGCATGTGAGGATATAAATCAAATGGTCCATATTACAATGCAATCTGTATTTGATGGGTATTGCTTTTCCCGAGTGGGGATGGGGAAAGGTCAGTCCTGTTAACATCCCCCTACATGTGGAGCAACCGATGCATTTGAAACACCCAGGTCTTTTCTCATGTAGCCATGTAGAGGTTGTGGGAGGGTCTTGTCCAGCCATAGATCTTAGCAGCAACTGTTTTAGGTTGGCCGCCCTACGGTAGGCCATAGTAGGGGGTGGTGTCCTTTTCAGTTTGAGATGGTCGTCTGAGGTTAGGATGGGCCAATTCTTGCGGACGGCTCCTCTGATTCTACTTGATAAATGATCATATGTGGTAGTAAAAACCATACGCTCTGGTGCTGAGGTGGCTTCAGTCGAGGGTGTGGACGAAACAAACTTCTTCCTAGCTTTCTTTAGACACTGTGTCACTGTTTTCTTATCATACCCTCGTTCAAGGAAGCGTGATCTCATCTCCGATATTTGTGTCTCCATGATATCCCTATTGGTGTTGTTCCGCATCACTCTCAGGAACTGAGAGATAGGGAGATTGTCCTTGAGAGCTGGTGGGTGCTGACTGGTTGCAAGTAGTAAGGTATTACGGTCCGTAGGTTTTCTATACAGGCTTGTATTGATGTGACCTTCCTCCAATGTGATGGTTATATCAAGAAAATTGATACTAGCGGGATCCACTTGGTGGGTGAATCTAACCGGGCTGTCTATGCCGTTGAGCCAGCTGACCATGTCGTTGAATGAGTCTACTGACCCCTTCCGGAGCATGAAGATGTCGTCTATGAATCTTTTGTAAAAAAGGATCCGAGATCCAAATCTCGGAAAGACATGTTCTTGTTCATATTTAGTCATGTATATATTGGCGTATGCCGGCGCCAAATTAGAACCCATCGCGGTCCCTTCACGTTGTAGAAAGTATTTTCCTTGGTATAAAAAATGATTATGCTTAAGAACAGCGGTAGCCAATTCCAGGAGAAATTCAGTGGCCGGCCCTGTCGGTGGGTGTTGTTGCCAGGCATCTGCTAGTGCTTGTAGACCTTGTTCATGTGGTATGATGGTGTACAGGGAACACACATCCATGGTTGCCAACAATATATCATCAAGCTCGTATGGACAGGTCTTCAGCTTCTGCAGAAAGTCAGTTGTGTCCCGCACATAACTATCACCTTGCTGTACTATGGGTTGCAGGTGTGCATCGACAAAAATGGCAAGCGGTTGTAGCAGAGATTTCCTAGCCGAGATTATGGGTCTCCCTGGTGGGTGTGACAGGGTTTTGTGGATTTTGGGAAGAGTGTATATTATGGGGCAAACAGGGTGTTCAACAGTGAGAAATTCCAATGTATTTTTGTCGATCTGCTGTGTTTTGTAACCCTGTTCTAGTATGTGATCAATTTCCATTTTGATCTCAGGTATTGGATTGTACTGCAACTCAGTGTAAGTGGACTCATCATCTAGCTGCCTCATTATTTCGCTATTGTAATCGACCCAATCCTGTACTACTACTGCGCCCCCTTTGTCAGCAGGCCTAACCACCAGGTTAGTGTCTCGCTTAAGGGCTGACAGGGCTTTGCGTTCTGCCTTGGGTAAGTTATCGAAACGCTTGGTTTGAGTTTGTGCATGTATATCGTGTTCCAGGAGGCGAGTAAATGTTTTAATGCTAGGATTGGAAGATATCGGGTCAAATGTGGAGGGTTTCCGAAATTGCGTACTATCTTTCTTGATTTCTGTGGGGAAATGCTCACGTAACCTGAGCTTCCTACCAAACTTATATATATCGACTACGGTATCAAACTGTCGATGGGGTGCTGTGGGCACAAATGAAAGGCCCCTCGAGAGGAGGCGTATGGTTGCCTCATCCAGTGTCTTACTTGATAAATTAAAGACTAAGTCCTGGGTTTGTCTCTGCACCTGCGCCATGTGTCGGCCCTTCCTTGGGTGCGGTCTCCTTGGCTTGCCACTGGAGGGAGGTTGGGGTTTGGTGTATGCTCTAAAAAAGACCCTGGGGTTGGTCTACCATCAGACTGATCTGTGTCGGAGGCAGAAGAACCTGTTTCATTGGTGTAGAATTGTCTACGTCCTTGCCGGCGAGCTCTAAAGGGTCGTTGTGATTTATTTGGTCTAGAATCACCGATCAGCCACCGATAGACAGTGTGATTTTGGTAATCTGCTGTGACCGTAACTAGTTTACTACGTTTAAATGCAGTGATTTCTCTCTTATAGGTGTCTATCTGTGCTTGTAATTTTTCAAATAGATTGGTGGTTTTATCCTTCTTGATGGTGCCAAGATGTGCACTGCTGAAGGTGTCAATTTGGACCTTAACCTTATTTAGTTCTATACCCACTTCCTCTACTACCAAGAGCATAAGGTCGAGGGAACATTTATTCAGGACCCCACACCAGCGGCTGCAGAATGTGGGGTTGTTCCTACCTAATGTCGGGATATTGTTGATTCTAAATCCCCGTGGTATGTGTTTTTTCCGATAGTATTCGGACAGGAACTGACCATGCAAGGTGAGGTCTATTTCCCTCCTTTTGAGTCTAAGAAGTTGGTGGTATAGGTCAGTAGGTGTTTCTGCAGGCAAAGTGTCAAAATCTAGTTGGTCAAAAAGGACCTTGTCCGCATCATCGTCCGTGAGGGATACTATACCGTGTTCAGCTTGTGCAAGCAGGTTATCATCGAGGAATCCCAACTGGCTCTGCGCCATGCCAGATAGAGGTATTTCTCAACCCCGTATTAAACGATATACTTACTGTACCTAGTATTCCACGTGGTCACCCAAGCGTGTACTGACCAGGCCCAGCACTGATTAGCTTCCAAGTTCGGGTGGGTTCGGGCTTGTCCAGTGCGGTATGACAGTAAATATGGTGGGCTAGAAAATACTCACCTGCTCAGATACCCGTGCAGTTATGCTATATAACAGTACATACCCAATATAGTGATGAATCCCAAATCAACAACAGTGCCTAAGCAAATAATGTAATACAGGGTGGGTGCAGGAGAAGAAAACAGCTCAGGTGTAAAACCTGGGTTGTATCTAAATATACATACAAATCCCTGCACTCTCACATAAACTCTGCCAACAGCTGGGGTGCCAATCAGAGTCCAACCCACTTAGAGGTGGGACCCATAGTACAGTACAAGGTTATCCACCTAGTGGAACAGATAGCACTCTCCAGACTTTAAATGTCAATTATTCAGCAAAGAGAATTTAATAAAGGTAATCTCACAGTTCCAGTTTGTAAAGTCCAATTCCGACGTTTCGGTCCACACCAGGACCTTTGTCAAGGAGTTACAACATAGTTACAGCAGACATCCGTGCAGCATGGTCAGCATAAGTGGGAACTGTTGTTACAAAGGGATAGCCTCACCGGCCCCCATTATATACCCCACCCTTAAGTGTCAGTCCCACCTCTCCACTTCCTGGGAGTAGGCTGGAACGCACTGTAGGGTCATTTACCTCACTTCCTGCTGTTCAGGAGGTGTGGATAATCATGTGCTATGGCCAGATCATATATATATGTATACATGCACACAACATACATACACACACACACCCCACCCACGAAACCCCCCTCACTAAGGTGGTCATTCCGAGTTGTTCGCTCGCTAGCAGTTTTTAGCAGCCATACAAACGCTATGCCGCCTCCCACTGGGAGTGTATTTTAGCTTAGCAGAAGTGCGAACGAAAGGATCGCAGAGCGGCAACAAAGTTTTTTTGTGCAGTTTTAGAGTAGCTCAATACCTACTCAGCGCTTGCGATCACTTCAGACTGTTCAGTTCCTGTTTTGACGTCACAAACCCGCCCAGCGTTCGCCCAGCCACGCCTGCATTTTTCCTGGCACGCCTGCGTTTTCCCGAACACTCCCTGAAAACGGTCAGTTGACACCCAGAAACGCCCACTTCATGTCAATCACTCTGCGGCCAGCAGTGCGACTGAAAAGCATCGCTAGACCCTGTGTGAAACTACATCGTTCATAGTAATAGTACTTCACGCTTGGGCATTGTGCCGCATACGCATGCGCAGAAGTGCCGTTTTTTTTGCCTCATCACTGCACAGCGACCGAATGCAGCTAGCGATCAACTCGGAATGACCACCTAAATCCTGCGCTTGCCCCTGCGGGGATCTCTGTGAAGGGGAGGGGGGGGGGGGGTGCCAGCAGTAGCAGCAATGTCAGAGACATCACAGTACACACTATTTTTCATGACTAGTGCTGCGGAATGTTATCGCGGGTAGAGAGCTTTCTCACATGCTTTATCCCTGCATGCGATTATTGATACATCTGTGCCAGGGCTGAAACCAGGATTCTTGCCACCCGGGGCAAGGCAGTAATGTGGAAAAAATAACAAAAACCCAGCAAACACACATCTATTTACTCTGGGACATATTCCATATAGATGCGCTACCTATAGTACCCCCTATAGATGCTTTCCCTATATATATGCTCCCAATAGATGCACTCTTTAAAGGTACTCTGCAAAGATGTACGTCTTCTGGATTTACTCACGGTATATATATACAGTAGAGACCCCACAGGCAGCTGAGAAGGCTGAGGCCCATTCCACGTAAGAGAAGCCTGTAATGGATAGTGAGTACAGGACCATAACGGGAGAAGAATTCGCCTTCAGGATACAGCAGGCTATACGAAGATCAATGAGATGCGATAAAGGTGCACCACATGCTCGTTGCAGATCGCACGCCGTGATATAGAGTACCACCCATGTATACCTTTGAAGAACCCGTACCGCAGAGGGATCGGTGTCCTGTGGCGGAGGGATGGGGTCCCTGGGATGGACATACCCTAGCTATTTAACAAGAGTAAAAGTAGAAAGGTATAACTGTTCAGGTTTAACTTGTTGGCATCTAATTATTTGCATGTATCGGGAGTTCAAAGACTGTGGTGTAGGACTTTAATCCATTACAGTATGCGTGGGGACACGCATAATTTCAGCGGGCGAACATGTGATACCCGCGTTTGGGGTATCCCTTCTGCTAGTTAAACCAGTTGCAGATGCACTGTGAGGATTAAAATCCTTTTTACACTGGTTGCTAAGCAACTATGGCAACCAGGAGAGGAATATGTATAGCACTAGGACCCTGGGCTTTCCATCAGGATCCCTGCAGAGCGGGAAACTGGGAGCGCTCTGATTGGCCGTGTTGTGTGGGGAGAGAAGGAGGAAGGAGAACTGCAGTGAGCAGAGAGAGAGAGAGAGAGCAGCATGGCAGTGGAACAGGAGGCAGTGTGTCATGTGTGGGTGTGAAGAGCTGTACGCGGAGGTCTGGAGGCGCGCTGCGCTGGGAGAGTCTGGGCATCGAGAGACGGCTGTCATCCTGAAAAGCAGCAGTGAGAAGTGACTGGCAGGAGCTGGCAACAGCAGCAGATAGTGCAGGTACTCTACTTCACCCAAGACAGCCCCCACATATGGGCGCCCAGACCAACAGTGATCACCCTGACAGCTTGCAACATTACAGCCCCTTGGGACAGATCACAGCAGGACTCTTATGTACAAGGAGAGGGACATGTGGGATTTATTTGGAGCTGCCTTCCATTGTACCAGAGAGAGCCTTAAGGGATAGGGTTGTGTGAGACCCTCTGTTTCCCCTTACCACTGCAATTGCAAGGAAAACACGAAGTGACACTTATCCCTAGACTGTTTGAGCTGCAGCACAATGTGTGTGCCAGAATTGGGTCATTTGCTCTGTGACCCACTGTATGTGAAATGACTTACTCCACAGCGCCCTCTATTTGAAGCATTGCTAGACTGTGAAATGACTTACTCCACAGCGCCCTCTATTTAAAGCATTGCTATACTGGGATATGACTTACTCCACAGCGCCCTCTATTTGAAGCATTGCTATACTGGGATATGACTTACTCCACAGCGCCCTCTATTGGAAACTGGTGCTATACATGGCAAGTAGCTGCTCCACGGCACCACCTGTTGGATTACAAATACTGTGCACAGTGCGAACTCATTCTACAGCACCCCCTGTAGGACAGTGATATAGCTGGAACATTTTGTCAGCAGCATAAACTGAACATGTCCAATCTAGCGCCATCTAGTGACCCGTCAGTATAACGCATGCATGCTCATGAAACAGCTGTATAAGACGTCTGAGTGTTGAAATTCTGAAATGCTCTTGTGTTAATGTTATGTTATATTTTTAGTATGTGACTAAAAGTATCGTGGCTTATTGAATTGCACTGAACTTTACTAAGAGGTGAATTTAGTCACATGGACCAGTGACTAACCCTGTCTATAATAAATCTTTGTTACTGTATCCCACCGTAGTGGTCCTTTCACCTTTAAAAGGGGGGTGTTGACTACACTGGGGTATCCCCGTCCCTTCTGCCCAGGTCCTACGCAGCCTTCCCACGCAGATTCCGCCCGACGTCGCGACAAGCAAGAACCGAACGACCAGAGAGGCCACAACTGGACAGGCGTGAGACTGCAGGTACGCTTAGCCACCTATCACACTTGGCGTCCGCGAACAGGATACGAGCAAGATGACGGATCCACAGGTTCCCGCTACTCCCATGCTACCACCGGCACTCGGACAAGGAAACACGACCACCATGGCGGCATCACCGTTGACTATGCCATACTATTTTGGAGCACCATGGTTACCAACGTTTGCAGGAAAACAAGTGCCGAGTTCGAGTACGTTCAAAGAATTCAAAGACAAGATGTACTCCATGTTCCGCCTGTACTCACTAACCGAAGAACAGAAAATAGAGATCGTTATGGGTCAATTGACGGATTCGGCACTACGGGAAGTGAAAGCATGGGAAGACAGCGAAAAGAAGACCGTCGAAGGGATCTTTAAGAAGCTGATGACCATATTCGACTGCGAGACCATAGCGGAATTAAAGAGCCGCCTTTATGCGAGAAAACAAAGACCTGACGAATCACTGCGAGACTTCGCGCTGGCCCTACAAGAAGCTGCAAAGGCTATACGGGCTCTGGATGAACGAGAAGTCGAAGGGATAGATAGAACGTTAACAGACCTGTTTGTAGAAGGGGCAAGAGGAGAGACGATTCGCTCTCAAATGCGCATGGAGAGACGACAGCAACCAGGGTACTCCTTCTCTGAATTCAAAGAGACGGTGCTGCAGATCCTTGGGAAAAATCAGAGCAACAATGTCGTGAAAGATGCGTCTTCAGAGTGGAGTGAAGATGACAGCTACAGAGAAACCGCACTGCCCGTGAAGTCAGACGGACTAGCCCAAGTGGGAGCGGTTCTCCAGCAAGCACAAGCCCCACCGGGACCAGATCCTATGGAAACGCTCAATCAGAGGCTGACGGAGATGATATTGAATCTCTCCCAAATGAGCCGGAGATTAGAAGAGCTCGACAGGGACCAAGATAGGAATAGACACAGAGAATGGCATCAAGAGCAAGATTGGCAGAGTCGTCCTCGCTGGGACGTAGTAAGAGAATTGGGCCGACGATTGACCGATCAATTCCATGCTCCGAAAGGCACTGTATGTCAACAGACCTCCGAAAGAGTGGAGAGAATAGATCTACCATGGGAAGAACGACCCAGAAAAGCAGGACCAAGACTGGTGTGGCAGAGTCAAGTCGGAGTGATGGGTGTACCATCTGGTGGGGATGATCGAAGAACCAGAACAAGAAAGACGACAGGCCAAGTATTGTGGTTTAGTGCAACGCGTGGTTACGGCTTCATAAGGAGAACAGACACTAAGAGAACCATATATGTTCACTATACGGGCATTCAGAAGACCCATCAGAACAATTACTTCCGAAGCCTAGGAAGCGGGGAATGGGTCGAATTTGAATTGACCAATGGAAAAAGGGGCGTTAAGGCCATCAACGTCACAGGTCCTAATGGCGTTCCAGTGCAAGGCAACAGACATGCCAGAGAGCGTAACCGGTATTGGCGCTGTCCGCGGTATAGAAAGCCTCCACTCTACTACCAGCAAGACTACTGGGACAGCGGAAGCAGAGAGGAACCAAGAGACTGTAACAGTGAGACCGGTACCCTAACACCAATCCTCCTTGACCTGAACGGATACCCCGACCACCCGAACCTGAAGTCCCAAAGCAAAGGAAAATGCTGGACACAAGCGAGAGACCGGTTGTGAAAGGTCAGAGTGAGACAGTGCAGCAGTGCCTTCAAAATGTGATAAAGCCTCAGATTTCTCCTCAACCAAAACGAGAGTACATCCCAAAAAGGCAAGACGCAGATTACCGTGCAGCAAATTTCGAGCAAACAGATGCCGGTGCGACTGACCAGAAAAGGGACACTGAAGCAGTGGTCCACATGGCCATGACAAAGATAGTGGAACCCGTGGAATCCAGAAGTCCGGAGCCAGCAATGCCACCGTCTGAACCCAAGCCCCAGGCAGAGACCCCACAGGCAGCTGAGAAGGCTGAGGCCCATTCCACGTAAGAGAAGCCTGTAATGGATAGTGAGTACAGGACCATAACGGGAGAAGAATTCGCCTTCAGGATACAGCAGGCTATACGAAGATCAATGAGATGCGATAAAGGTGCACCACATGCTCGTTGCAGATCGCACGCCGTGATATAGAGTACCACCCATGTATACCTTTGAAGAACCCGTACCGCAGAGGGATCGGTGTCCTGTGGCGGAGGGATGGGGTCCCTGGGATGGACATACCCTAGCTATTTAACAAGAGTAAAAGTAGAAAGGTATAACTGTTCAGGTTTAACTTGTTGGCATCTAATTATTTGCATGTATCGGGAGTTCAAAGACTGTGGTGTAGGACTTTAATCCATTACAGTATGCGCGGGGACACGCATAATTTCAGCGGGCGAACATGTGATACCCGCGTTTGGGGTATCCCTTCTGCTAGTTAAACCAGTTGCAGATGCACTGTGAGGATTAAAATCCTTTTTACACTGGTTGCTAAGCAACTATGGCAACCAGGAGAGGAATATGTATAGCACTAGGACCCTGGGCTTTCCATCAGGATCCCTGCAGAGCGGGAAGCTGGGAGCGCTCTGATTGGCCGTGTTGTGTGGGGAGAGAAGGAGGAAGGAGAACTGCAGTGAGCAGAGAGAGAGAGAGAGAGCAGCATGGCAGTGGAACAGGAGGCAGTGTGTCATGTGTGGGTGTGAAGAGCTGTACGCGGAGGTCTGGAGGCGCGCTGCGCTGGGAGAGTCTGGGCATCGAGAGACGGCTGTCATCCTGAAAAGCAGCAGTGAGAAGTGACCGGCAGGAGCTGGCAACAGCAGCAGATAGTGCAGGTACTCTACTTCACCCCAGACAGCCCCCACATATGGGCGCCCAGACCAACAGTGATCACCCTGACAGCTTGCAACATCACAGCAGCCTTGGGACAGATCACAGCAGGACTCTTATGTACAAGGAGAGGGACATGTGGGATTTAGTTGGAGCTGCCTGCCATTGTACCAGAGAGAGCCTTAAGGGATAGGGTTGTGTGAGACCCTCTGTTTCCCCTTACCACTGCAAATGCAAGGAAAACACGAAGTGACACTTATCCCTAGACTGTTTGAGCTGCAGCACAATGTGTGTGCCAGAATTGGGTCATTTGCTCTGTGACCCGCTGTATGTGAAATGACTTACTCCACAGAGCCCTCTATTTGAAGCATTGCTAGACTGTGAAATGACTTACTCCACAGCGCCCTCTATTTGAAGCATTGCTATACTGGGATATGACTTACTCCACAGCGCCCTCTATTTGAAGCATTGCTATACTGGGATATGACTTACTCCACAGCGCCCTCTATTGGAAACTGGTGCTATACATGGCAAGTAGCTGCTCCACGGCACCACCCGTTGGATTACAAATACTGCGCACAGTGCGAACTCATTCTACAGCACCCCCTGTAGGACAGTGATATAGCTGGAACATTTTGTCAGCAGCATAAACTGAACATGTCCAATCTAGCGCCATCTAGTGACCCGTCAGTATAACGCATGCATACTCATGAAACAGCTGTATAAGACGTCTGAGTGTTGAAATTCTGAAATGCTCTTGTGTTAATGTTATGTTATATTTTTAGTATGTGACTAAAAGTATCGTGGCTTATTGAATTGCACTGAACTTTACTAAGAGGTGAATTTAGTCACATGGACCAGTGACTAACCCTGTCTATAATAAATCTTTGTTACTGTATCCCACCGTAGTGGTCCTTTCACCTTTAAAAGGGGGGTGTTGACTACACTGGGGTATCCCCGTCCCTTCTGCCCAGGTCCTACGCAGCCTTCCCACGCAGATTCCGCCCGACGTCGCGACAAGCAAGAACCGAACGACCAGAGAGGCCGCAACTGGACAGGCATGAGACTGCAGGTACGCTTAGCCACCTATGACACCTATGGATGGGTCACTATAGATGCTCTCACTCACTGTAGTGGCTGTGATCTCCCATGCACAGAGATGGCCACCCTGGGGCCGGTGTGTGAGGTCAGTGGGCTGCTGCTCTGATGATCCTCAGAGGAGCAGGGTGTGTGGTCAGTCCTGGAACTCAGCAGCTGCTGCCTCCAGTGTCTGTGTCTCTGTGTACATTCACTGCTTCTGTCCTGGCATGTGACTGGAGGAGAGTCGTGGGGGGTGCTGCCATGCACAGCCCGGTATAGAAGTTCCAGCCCGCTGACTGGCTGGGACACTGCAAAACTTTCACAAGGTTTCCCCAGCCTGGGAGAGACTGAGCGCCGACAACCACACAGGCAGCAGCAGTGACGCTGGGAACGAGGCACACAGAGATAGCTGCTGTATGTATGCCGGTGACCGGGAGAGAAGAGGATGCAGCAGTGTTGGGAGTGGAGAGGAGAGACAGCTTGCATCCCCTCAAATCTGGCACCCGGGGTGTGTGCCCCCATAGACCACTCCCTCCCCCTAGTTACGGCCTTGTCTGTGCGATGTAATCATTAATTGATTTTATCACCTCGCATCGATATTCTCAGATGTGCATGGTGATAAATAGGCCTCAAAGTCTCTCAATAGCTAGATAGCAAAGAGATTGAATTCTTGGAAATACACAGCCAAAGCCACATTGCCTGCTCCAACCTCCATTGCGTAGCTGCTAAAGGTGTAATCAAGAAAGGCAGGTGGCAGTAACCTGGTATGTGTTAGCTGCCAGCGCCCATCGCCATTACTCACGCTGTGCCGCTGTGTTCAAGGCTGGTGCTGGATGTGACAGGATGAACGGCAGCAGAGACACGAATGAGCACCAGTCACACGTGATGTGAGTTTGCTTTATATCCAATATAATAATACAGGAGACAGGGCTGCTACAATCTGGTTAGGAGACTTCATGATCAGCTTTACGATGCTTGTAACAAGGTATGTATGTATAAAACTGTATCTAGAGAATAATGATGCCCATCATACCTGTCTGGGATTTAACTACTTATCCATTTCTATGTATTGGAGGTGTTTGTAGTCAGTATAGATGTGATGGGTTGGAAAGCCCACTCCAACCAATGCTTCCATTCTTCAAAGGCCCGCTTACATGCTTAGGAATTGGGTGGGATGCTGAAAACTGACCACTCTTTGGGGGACTGCACAAAAAATCAGGACTTGGAGTGTACCTGACCTGCCCCTGTCTTGTCCTTTACTGTAGATGGATACCTGTTACCAGACCTTGGATTGTATCTAACCTACTACCTGTCTCAGACCTCAGTGTGCTTATGGTATTCAGGATCACCATGTAATTGCTGGGTGAGGAACTGCAGTGGCGCACCCAGGGGGGGTTTCCGAGTACCCAGAAACCCCCCTCCCCCTTTTTTTTTTTTAAGCTGCATGAGTATTATTAATGACTGTCTAGCGTCCTCTGCAGCCTGCTGTCTTCCTGGTGGCACTTGCAAGTGCAATAAAAGTTTACTTTATTTTAATTATAGTACATATATATCCATGTGCCTACATATATACACATGTATATACATACATACATACATACATACATACATATAAACACACACACACACACATGATATATATATATATATATATATATACATGTGTATATATATGTGTACTGTATGTGTGTGTATATATGTATATATATATATATATGTATGCATGTTTAATATGCTATGTATATGTGTATGTGGGTTCACTACGATCTCCCAGCGGCTGGCCTCCCGGCGACCAGCATACCGGTGCCGGGAGGCCGGCCGCCGGCTTACCAACAGTGTGGCGAGCGCAAATGAGCCCCTTGCGCGCCACACTATTCTATTCTCCCTCCAGGGGGGTCGTGGACCCCCACGAGGTAGAATAAGTGTCGTATGCCGGCAGTCAGGCTCCCGGCGCCGGTATGCTGGTCGCCGGGAGCCCGACCGCCGGCATACTGAAGACCACCCGTGTATATGTATGTATGTGTGTGTGTGTGTGTATGTATGTATATATATATATATATATGTGTGTGTGTGTAGATATATATATATATATATATATATATGTGTGTAGATATATATATATATATATATATACACACACACACAGACACACTAGTTTTACGGACCCAGCATATACTGGGTCACCTCAGTCCCCACCCCCGTGATTGGCTCCGCCCAGTTCTGGAAACCCCCCCATGCAAATCCTGCGTTTGCCACTGAACTGAGCCTCATTTCCTGCTACTGTGAACCTACTAATCCTAGAAAACTTTGTGGGCAGGTGAGAGATTTCATTGTTAGTTATTTTCCAGATCCCTTGTGTTATTAGGTCATTCTGCAAAAGCAATCCAGTGTTAAAGTATAAACTCTTGTATGCACTAACTTTTAATAAGATATTGACTATATAGTCAAAATCTTACAGATTTATCTCACCGTGTGTATGTAAGAGGCACGGGGGTGGGGCCCTGGGGAACAGAATTCAGCGCGCTCACTTACCAGGCCTACGTATTTCACGCCTCCCGTCCTCCACCTTCAGTCCGTCGAGGTAGCTCAGACGATACTGGCACACGTCCAGACACGGAGAAGAACTTCCTGGGTCAGCTGAAAAGAATGGGGGGACACACTACGCAGGGGTGGCCTGCACTGGGCTCAGTGAAGGGTCATCATTGGCACTTGTGGCCTCAGACTGGGTGCCCCCGTAGTGGTGCGAAGCACCAGGGGCGACCCCGAACGAAAACGCCCAAAGGGGAGGTGGGGGAGGGGGCAACATACACCACGAACACACACGAAACACCTTTATGCTCACCAGCTATATACTCGGCTTCCGCCAGACAACTGGCCCTTCTTCTTTGCTCCTGTAAGAGAACACACAACACAGCCCACAGAACGCGGCGCTGCTTACGCTTTATGACGGAGAGACACTTATACAGAGGTTATAGCACGACACCGTAATACTGTTTCAACCTTGTGGTACTCACCAACGCGTACTTCCGACAGCCTACCTTCCATGGGGGCCTGGCTGTGGGCAAAACTGAGAACTCATCACACATGCGACGTTGCGCCAACTTCAGCAACCTGCGGCGTAACGCCGACTTCAGCAACCTGCGGCGTAACGCCGACTTCAGCAACCTGCGACGTAACGCCAACTTCAGCAACCTGCGGCATAACGCCGACTTCAGCAACCTGCGGCCTATCGCCGACCTCAGCAACCTGCGGCCTATCGCCGACCTCAGCAACCTGGGGCCTATCGCCGACTTCAGCAACCTGCGGCGTATCGCCGACTTCAGCAACCTGCGGCCTATCGCCGACTTCAGCAACCTGCGGCGTAACGCCGACTTCAGCAACCTGCGGCGTAACGCCGACTTCAGCAACCTGCGGCCTATCGCCGACTTCAGCAACCTGCGGCGTAACGCCGACTTCAGCAACCTGCGGCCTATCGCCGACTTCAGCAACCTGCGGCGTATCGCCGACTTCAGCAACCTGCGGCGTATCGCCGACTTCAGCAACCTGCGGCCTATCGCCGACTTCAGCAACCTGCGGCGTATCGCCGACTTCAGCAACCTGCGGCGTATCGCTGACTTCAGCAACCTGCGGCCTAGCACCGACTTCAGCAACCTGCGGCCTAGCGCCGACTTCAGCAACCTGCGGCCTAGCGCCGACTTCAGCAACCTGCGGCCTAGCGCCGACTTACTG
This sequence comes from Pseudophryne corroboree, assembly GCF_028390025.1. Classification (NCBI taxonomy): domain Eukaryota; kingdom Metazoa; phylum Chordata; class Amphibia; order Anura; family Myobatrachidae; genus Pseudophryne; species Pseudophryne corroboree. Next base: position 1,085,785,953 of record NC_086444.1, read on the forward strand.
TACACACCATAGCGTTGGGCTCCTTGCCCTGGATGCCCCTTGCCTATGTCTGCCTAACTGTGGGGGGATAATGGGGGCCTAATGCCCTTTGGTACTCAGGCCGTGGGCCTGCCTAACTGTGGGGGGAAAATGGGGGCCCAACGCCCTTTGGTACTCAGGCCGTGGGCCTGCCTAACTGTGGGGGGAAAATGGGGACCTAACGCCCTACGCTGCTCAGGCCTAGTGCCTGTTTTTGCCCCACGGGCCTAGTGCCCGAATCCCTGGTGGTCTAGGGGGAAAGAGGGGCTACCACCTAGAACTACCCCCCACGGGCCTAGTCCCCTCCTAATGCCCCTCAGGCCTGGTGGGCCTAATGCCCCCTTTGGTCCCCCGGGCCTAGCGCCCGCCTAATGCACCTCAGGCCTAGTGCCTGCCATGCCCCACGGGCCTAGTGCCCGAATCCCTGGTGGTCTAGGGGGAAGGGGGGGTGGCACCACCTGCACTTACCCGTCTTCGCCGGAGGCGGGATAGCTTCCACCACCTCCGGGCTTCCTGGAGACTTCACCTGGGCAGCGATGGCCTGTGCAAGCTCTTTTTTCGCTGGCCCAGGGCTTCCGACGTCTTCACCCGGTGGGCGGCGGCGTGTAGCAGCTCTTTCGCACGTGCCGCCGCCCTCCAGGACTTCCGGCGCCGTCTTCTCGGTTCCGTCTTCGGGAGCTCTTCTCTGCTCCCTCCCGGCCGACGAATCTCTCTCCTTGCGCCCGGCGCTGGCTAATACAAGCCAGTGCCAGGGGGCGGGGCTATGACGTGGCGAGCCGGGATTGGCTCGCCGCCGCCACTCCTGATTGGCCACCAGTTTGCGAGCCGTGATTGGCTCGCGGCTGGCGCCAAATTCAAAATACCGGGCGGCGATTGGCGGGGTCTGCGTCCCGGAGGATTCAGGCCCGCCGCCATCACCTGCGTGGAGCGGCGGTGGATATGCACCGCCGCCCCCACGTCCGCTGCCGAACTCTGCATTCAGCTGGGCAGGTGGAGACCGGACCAGGTCCGGTCCCCAGCGCCGCCCGAAGCCCGCGCTACCTCCGGCCCCATGGGACGGCGCCGGCCCGTCCCAGACGAGGAGGGACGCGCATGTTAGTAGCAGGGGCAGTGACCGCACGAGTACACTGGCCCTTGCTACATGTATACACCTTAAAACACACTTGGCATAAAGATTCTCCTTTCGGCTCCGCAGTGCCATACAAACAGGTTTGAAATGTTCTCGAAGAGAAAATGGAAAAAAATTAGAACATCAAAGAAAACTATTTCGTTCACACTTTCTCTGGAAGCCACTGAGAGCTTCATTCATGAAGAGGTGGAAGACTGCGGGACCATTAATGAGCCGAATATTCAGAATGGCCACTTCCAGTAATTAATGAGATTTTACACTTGTCCTCCACTCTCTTAGAATAAAATGAAATTGTAGGCTTCATGTAAGAATAGCTTGGGAAAGAGTATTGGGGGTCATTCCGAGTTGTTCGCTCGCTAGCAGATTTTAGCAGCATTGCACACGCTAGGCCGCCGCCCTCTGGGAGTGTATTTTAGCTTAGCAGAATTGCGAACGAAAGATTAGCAGAATTGCGAATAGAAAATTCTTAGCAGTTTCTGAGTAGCTCGAATTCAGAAACAAGAACAAAGAATTGCCAAAAAGCGCCTTAGATGACGGTACCCAGAGATATAGGTATTATAATTAAAATTGCTCTGCCACGTGCGCTGCCACAGAACACTGTGTGCGTGTTCAATATGAGATGAATGAGGTAAGGGAAGAAAATGGCTGAGCAATGTGTTAGAGCAAATTAATACTAATTAGGAGCTGACGTGTAAGAATTTAAAATATTTTATTATTTAGATAACATCAAGTTTAACACATAAAAACAATAAAAGTAATATTAAAACCAAAATTAGAAGCAAGACACCTTGAACTTATAAATATATATACTGGAAATAGTACCCTCCGATTTTGGTGAGGAAACAGATCCAATTAAATAACCATATGGAGATCCACAATCAGGTAAGCAGCTGATCCACAAGTGTCTATTAGTGATTGCCGTGGTGAGGATCTAAGTGCGGTAATGCAAGAAACTGCTGTATGAATGAATAAGTACCTCTCCGTGGGCTGGTCCCGACCGAGCGTCCTCGGTCGTAGGTTCCTGCAGTGCCCAATGCTTGACAATACAGCAGAGGAGAGGACGCCGCTGATAAACTGTATCCACCAACTCAGGGACAAGCACGTCCTCTCCTCTGCTGTATTGTCAAGCATTGGGCACTGCAGGAACCTACGACCGAGGACGCTCGGTCGGGACCAGCCCACGGAGAGGTACTTATTCATTCATACAGCAGTTTCTTGCATTACCGCACTTAGATCCTCACCACGGCAATCACTAATAGACACTTGTGGATCAGCTGCTTACCTGATTGTGGATCTCCATATGGTTATTTAATTGGATCTGTTTCCTCACCAAAATCGGAGGGTACTATTTCCAGTATATATATTTATAAGTTCAAGGTGTCTTGCTTCTAATTTTGGTTTTAATATTACTTTTATTGTTTTTATGTGTTAAACTTGATGTTATCTAAATAATAAAATATTTTAAATTCTTACACGTCAGCTCCTAATTAGTATTAATTTGCTCTAACACATTGCGCAGCCATTTTCTTCCCTTACCTCTGAGTAGCTCGAGACTTACTCCTACACTGCGATCAGCTCAGGCCGTTTCGTTCCTGGTTTGACGTCACAAACACGCCCTGCGTTCGGCCAGCCACTCCCCCGTTTCTCCAGACACTCCCGCGTATTATCCTGGCACGCCTGTGTTTTTCCGCACACTCCCAGAAAACGGCCAGTTTCCGCCCAGAAACACCCACTTCCTGTCAATCACACTCCGATCACTTCAACGATGGAAATTCTTCGGTCAGACATGAGTAAATCTACAAAGTTTTGTGCTAAAATACTTAGCGCATGCGCACTGTGTACCATGCGCACGTGCATTTTCGCCTTGATCGCCCCGTTGCGAAAATCGGCAACGAGCTAACAACTCGGAATGACCCCCATTGTCTCTTACAATTAGTTAACTCAATATTGATCTGATTCTGTGCCTTCGAACCAAGACAGCGGATCTGAGAAGCCGGCAGTAAGATGCCACCTGCAGCATTTGCATATGCACTCAGATCCGCTGCCACAGTAGGCGTAGAACTGACCGGGACTGCGCACCTCTGACTGAGGCCCATAATCACCACTTTAAATACATTTGAAAATATTTTTGAAGGTTTAACCCTAATCATCAAATTATATATAATCAATATATTTTTTCAGGCGCAATATAAGATAATAAAAATATTTTGTACTGCTTGTATATTACTAGAAACACATCAAAGACAGTTCAGCTGCAGTAGTATAGTGGTATAGTGGGCTAATAGTATCAGTAGCCGTCTTAGGTGTGGGCAGGTAGGACGGGCGCCTGGGGTGCTGCAGCCTGAGGGTACGACCACAGTCACCATACCAGTGACATCAGTGCCTGTCACTGCCCACTCTGCAATGCCCCCCCCACCCTGGCTGCCTCCCGCTGCTTGCTCCTCACCACCTCTCCCTCCACTACTCACTTCCACCCAGCTTCACGCTGGGTGGAAGTAAGTTAAGAGCATGGAGCCAGGGGACTTACTGGATAGGAGGAGCCTGCACCAGATGGTGAGTGATGGGAACACAGACAGCGGAATGGATGACACACACACACATATACATACACACACTGTATCTCTGTCTCTCTGGACTCTGCCTGGCGCAATGTGTATAATGGGCTACCTGGTGGAATGTATAAAAGGTGCTACCTGGCGCAATGTGTTTAAGGGGCAACCTAGCGCAGTGTGTATAATGGTCTACCTGGCGTAATGTGTATAAGGGGCTACCTGGTGCAGTGTGTATAAGGGGCTACCTTGCACAGTGTGTAAAGGGCTACCCAGCACAATGTGTATAAGGGGCTACCTGCCACAATGTGTATAAAGGGCTACCTGGCACAATGTATATAAGGGGCTACCTGGCACAGTGTGTATAAGGGGCTACCTGGCGCAATGTGTATAAGGGGCTACATGCCAAAAGTGTATAAGGCTGTACCTGGTGCAATGTGTATAAAGGGCTACCTGGCACAATCTGTATAACTGGCTCTACCTGGCACAATGTGTATAAGAGGCTTTAACTGGCACAATGTGTATAAAGGACTCTACCTGGCATAATGTGTGTAAGGGGCTCTGCCTGGCGCAACGTGTGTAAAAGGCTCTACATAGCATAACAAGTATAAGGGGCTACCTGGCACATTGTATATAAGGGCAGGGCTGGTGCAAGGTTTCTCTACACCCTAGGCAAAAGTTCAGCCTGTTCCCCCTCCCACAATAGCCACCATCCAGCCTTAGGTGAAAGTGTGGAGGTAACATCTTAGAAGTTTAACAGCAGCCATCTGCATTATGTTTACTCAGAGTTATCCTATATGCAGACTAAGGGCTGCTCCCCCAAATCCTGGCACCCTAGGCAGCTGCCTAATGGTAGAGCCGGCCCTGTATAAGGGGCTACCTGGTGCAGTGTGTTTAAGGGGCTACCTGGTGCAATGTGTATAAGGGGCTCTACCTGGTGCAATGTGTGTAAGGGGCTCTACCTGGTGTAATGTGTATAAAAGGGGCTCTACCTGGCATAACATGTATAAAAGAGGCTCTACCTGGCTTAATGTGTATAAAAGGTGCTCTACCTGGCATAATGTGTATAAAAGGGGCTCTACATGGCGTTACATTAATCAAAAGGGCGTAATGTGTAGAAGGAGCTTTACCTTGTGCAATATGTACAAGTGGCTCTTCCTGGCATGTATAAGGGGTACTACAGTGTGGTGTTAAGTGACTGACGGACACTACTGTGTGGTGTAATGTGAATTGGTATTATTCTGTGGCCACGCTCCTTCACCGTGAAGCCATGCCCTTCTATGTTTGGCATGCACTGTTCCTGTTTTGAATGGGGAAGGCGAAACGTTCACACTGGCGCCACAAGGTCTACAACCGGCCCTGAATAGTTTAGTATAGTTGGCTAACAATATAGTATAGTGGGCTAGTAGTATAGTAGTATAGTATAGAGGATTAGTAGTATAGTATAGAGGGCTTCTCATAGTGTAGTATAGTGGCTAATGCAGCATTCCAGTCATGACAGGGTTGCCAGTTTAAATGTGATCCAAAAAAACAGAAAAATAGTAATTAACCCCAAATAGCTTTCTGATGGCATGTGGCTTCTATGAAATTTCTCTGTAGCAAATACTCATAGAAAAAATAAAAAAGTAATAAAATATACTATCACTTAGAAGCGCAAAATATTCAGTGTAAATACAATTTTCATAATATTATAAGCAATACATACATCAATATACTGTATGTATCACACATATAAAAATATTAAACACATTCATGATGGAGCTACTGTACAAGTCCCAAAGCAGATATGATTTGTATAAGAATAGGAGCAATTAGGTTTTGCTGCAAATTCAGTGATCTCTATAAATATCAGATTATTGTTGTGCAAAATTGATGGTCCATTTATATCCAATGTAGTTTCTCTGAAATGTTCCACAGGCACCATCCATATATAACATATTTAAAATGTAGAATTTTGGAAGCCAGTCCTCACTATGCCACACTCAACCTCTTTTTGTAAACAGATGTAAGTCCTTCTCCTGGTGATCTAAACAACAGCCTCACAGTTCTATTAATGTGTGGTCACACCTCTGGGCACAATCTGCGGGGGTGGGGTGTGCTTAAGGGGTATGCAGGCAATCAGATTTCTTCTCTTTAGCAAGTGTATGTAGCATCAAAAAGGAGGTACCGGTGACAGGATGAGCACATGACCGGTTTCTCCACTGTGCAGTATAGCAGTTTCTTCAAAGGGAAGTAGCATAAAGTGAATGCTCCTGGAGTGTGTTTTGATTGTTCTATTGGCCAATAGCATCCACCATTTAATTATCATTATCTATATTCAGTTGAGCAATTAGTTAAGACTAAGAAAACCATTTTAAAGGTTTGTTAGAAAAATACAATATAATCATTTGGGATATAACCTTAGCAACTCAAATGAGTCAATAGGTCGATATACATTATGGGGGTGATTCCGAGTTGTTCGCTCGCTAGCTGCTTTTAGCAGCATTGCACACGCTAAGCCGCCGCCCTCTGGGAGTGTATCTTAGCTTAGCAGAATTGCGAATGAAAGATTAGCAGAATTGCGAATAGAAATTTCTTAGCAGTTTCTGAGTAGCTCGAGACTTACTCACACATAGCGATCAGTTCAGTCAGTTTCGTTCCTGGTTTGACGTCACACACACGCCCAGCCACTCCCCCGTTTCTCAAGACACTCCCGCGTTTTTCCCTGGCACACCTGCGTTTTTCCGCACACTCCCAGAAAACGGCCAGTTTCCACCCAGAAACACCCACTTCCTGTCAATCACACTCCGATCACTTCAACGATGAAAAATCTTCGTTCGGGCGTGAGTAAATCTACTAAGTTTTGTGTTAAAATACTAACCGCATGCGCACTGCGAACCATGCGCATGCACATTTTTGCCTTAATCGCTCCGTTGCGAAAATCGGCAACGAGCGAACAACTCGGAATGACCCCCTAAGTCCACAGGTACAAATGGTTGACAAATGAAAGGTCGACAGTGCTTAAAGTCGACAGGTACAATTGGTCAACAGGTTCAGAAGGTCGACATGACAATAGTCAACACAAAAATGGTTGACACTTTTTTTTTTTTCCATATGTTTTCTGAACAATGACTTGATTTCCTATCCACGTGGGTATTATTGGGAATAGTAACCCACCTTGCATGAAGTGAGGTGAGCGAAGCGAGCCTGTAAAGGTACACATTTGTAACGATGGTGGTCAATTAACATGAAATATACATTATTTGGCCCCAAAAAAGAAACCGTGTCAACCATTTGTGTCGACCATTGCCATGTTGACCTTTTGAACCTGTCGACCTTTTGTACCTGTCAACCTTAAGACCGTCGACCTTTTATCTGTTGACCTTTTATACCCCAAAACTATGTCAAACTATGAGGGGCTCAGCCTATGCACCACTACTATTCTACTAGTTGGAACAAGGGGACATTAGTGCAATTAGAATATCTCTGGAGTTTCATTTTTAATCTAATTGGTAACTATAATTCAACCCTATCATCACTTCATTCCTTCCTTAACACTAAATAAACTTGCAAAAAACAATTAAGATATAAAACAAACGTGAAAACACCTACTTCCCCCTCTTCCTCTGTTCACATCTTGCCTCTCTACTGGTATGGTAACTAACGGTCTGAATGTCAAACTTGTCAACTTGGAAAAAAATTTCACAGTGTGATACATGGACAACGGAGAACAGTATATTAAAAAGCAGTCACTTAGCATGCTGTGTATAGAACAGTCTGTGTACTCTAAAAAAAGAAAAGCAGCATGCTTCACGTGTTACTGCCTACGGTAGAGTGAAGAAATTACTTAGTAACAAGTGGGATGTTTTATATTTTCTGTGATGCATGCGTTTTATACTAGCCTATATGAATAACAAAATGTCCAATAAATACATTCATACAAATAAAGCAATTTACAATGTGTTCTGCTGAGGGGTCAGGGGGCTGTCAGTTACCAGGTGGTGCGAACTAGAATTCACAAAGTAGTTGTTAACAAAGTATTAATACTAATTTTAAATAATAAAAATGTTATATAGTACTGGGCAAAAGCCAGTATTGGCCATGGTTTTACTGCATCTACTATGGACATATATTTGCAAAAATAGTCCGCTCTTTACAGACAAGCATTTTTAGATCCCAACTGAATGACCGACTACAGGCCAGTATCAAAACTTTCTAATCTGGGGAAAGGTTATTGAGAAAGCAGTTGCAACTCAACAAGATACCTGCCTGCAAACCCATAGTATTTTTGATACATTCTAGTCAAGATTCAGGAGAAGACATTGCACCGAAACAAACCCTGGTAGGTGTGCATAATGATCTTCTCGAGGCAAGAGACAAGAGGTGACTGTTTAATATTAATCATCCTTCATATCTCTGCATAATTTGATACTGTGGACCATGGGATTCTGATTGCGTGCCGCAAAAGATTCCGTGTACTGGATGGCACAGTCCTTATCTGGTTCAAATCAAATTGCAGAGAGTTTCGTACGTAGTATATGCATCATCACCAGTGCCACTGCCATGTGGAGTTACACAAGGTTCTATGCTATCCCCCATGCTTTTTGCAGCATACATGCAACCAGTGATTGAAATAATCAGAAGTCATGGTCTGGTCTACCACTGCTATGCAGATGATACACTACTGTTCCTGTGCTTTCCTCTGGGTACTGAGAACCCAATAACAGCCCTAAATGTCTGGTTAGCTGAGCTCCAGGAGTAGATGAGTGCCAGTTGGCTGCAACTAAATCCTGATAAAACAGAGGTCCTTATGAAAGGATGCCAACCAACTGGACTGATGCTTGGGGTTCAGAATTACAAAACATTGAGCATGTGCGGAATCTTGGAATTGTCCTGGATGGTGGCTTGACACTTAAAACATCAGGTATCAGCCGCAATCAAAACCTCATTCTTTCACATGAGGAACATAGCCAGAATCAAGCACTTTATTCCCTCTGAAGGTCTGCCAAAAGTCATACATGCATTTGTATCATCTTGATTAGACTACTGCAATGCCCTCTACAGTTCCTTGGTCTCCCAGCAAAAGAATTGCACCGCTTACAGCTGATATAAAATGCAGCTGCCAGCCTGTTAACAAACCAGCCCCATCCAGCCATATAACACCCATTCTCTACTCCCTTCACTGGCTGCCTGTAAGTTGGCATTTCAAGATTAGTTTACTGACTTTCAAAACCCTACATAACCAGGGTCCAAGGTACATGAAGCAGCTTCTGGTTCCATACTGCCCTGCTCAATTACTGCAATCTGTAGATGAAGGACTTTTTGTAGCACCTAAAATCTCCCAGAATTCATTTGGGGGTCGAGCTGTTAGCCATGCAGCTCCGACTCTATGGAACTCACTTCCCCGCACAGTTTTAGAGGCACCCACTCTAGAGTTCAGACTCAAGAGTTTCCTGATACTTAACTAGAAGGAAGTGAGCAGTGATCGGGTTATTCATTGACCAATCACCACTCACTTTCTCTGTCGATGTAAAACGATTGATGTGACGGCTAATTCAGGAGAGTCTCAGGCAGGTCAGAGGAGGAATGGAGGGTAACGGCCTCTGCATGCTAGTTACTCTATAAGTTTATAAAGAGAAAAGAAACATAATTTTTAACTGTATATATTGTCTCACTGGAGATCTACAAACTCCTAAAAGGTTCAAAAGTAACAATGCAGGCTAAAGGATTTTTTTATTCTATTTTTCGCCTTCTGATTCTTAATCCTTTACAGAAAGACTGCATAAAATAAACATTTGGGGGCTACATCTCAGAAACTGTGGGGATCGGCAGGATGTAATGGAGTCTGAGATTGCCGGAGGTGTGGGATGCCGGTCGATCTCAGATGTTTTTTTAAAGGGGAAATTGCCTTGTAAGTGATTGCCCCTTTAAAATAATGTCCACGATTGTCCGGCATACCGCACCCCATAACATCCCACTGATTGTACTTGTCAGGAGAAGAGTGCATATATAAAATAAATATACATGAGCATCTCCCATTAAAGTTCCCGTCCACATTCGACTTTTAGAAGAATTTTCAAAAAGTTCTGTAATCTTCAGTCTTTCATTATTGTGAGAGTCTATGTGGACTGCAGCGCTTGCAAGAGAAAGAAGGCAAAGGTGTTATTCACCAAAGACAATTTCTCTGCTTCTGACAAATATTCTGCTTCCGTTTCTCAAGCTAGGCCTACACAATGCGCAGCCTGTGCAATTACCACACACTTACTAATACGCCTCCATAATTGAACACCTTTTAGGTCTGAAAAGAAGTGGTTTCTTTCACAGTGTGATACCCACTAACGAAACATTTTTAGCTTTTCTATTCTCATGAATGCAAATGCCTTTTACTTTTACAGTGTATTTAAAAGGAATGAAGGGGTAAGACATCCACTGAGGCCAGTTCTCCATCAGATGACGTGGGGTATTGTTCTTTTCTCCTGTGTGTTGCAGACACTCGTCTCTCACATCTCACACAAGTCTCCCATTTCCATCAATGTCGCCATCATTACACTATTTCTCAAAAAAGCTCTCTGTTAGGCTGTGTGGGTTGCATAATTGGCCTCAGTAATAAAGTATTAGCTTTTGATAAGTCTAGTTATGATTTATAGTAGCATTAACTATTAGATCATTTGGAAATAATTGCAACACTGGAACATAGGGATATGGAATAAACACAAAAACTTAACTTGATTACTGAGAACATTTATAAGATGCGTGTGATGTCTGGCCACTGCTTTCTTCTGCCGCCTCCTGACCCAGGTTGTGGGGCCAAGTTAAATTAACACTTTTTGAGGTAATCATTTTTTTTTAAAGTCATTGATTACAACAGTGCAAACAATCAAATAAAAGCCAAAGCAACAATACAAACTGCAAAAATACAAAATATTGTACAGTCCGAATATGACTCTAATGGAATTGCTAAAAAATATTTATTGCTGTCAAGTTTATTTAAATAACTGATTTAAAATACTGCTATGTAGAAATTGACCTGCATCAGTTCTTCATTTGCAGATCAGTTCTTTTATTGAGAAAATCATTTGCCATATTTTCCTTCCTACTCATATTGTATAAGAAAGGAAAAGCAGACTGAATGTAAGACAGATGTTCTTAACACTCCTCTAGTTCCAACCATGAAGGTAAAGTGCCTGTATAAAATATTCACTCCCAAATGCCTGGTTAGCAGCAAGTAGTGGAACTAGGGGGATGTAGTTATGTGACCGGCGGGCAGCAGACCGTCTGTCACAATACCGACGCCTGCATCCCGACCCCTCAAAATCCCGGCAGTTGGCATGCTATTCCCACTTATTGGTGTCCACGTCACTCTAAACCCTGGGATTCCGGCGTCGGTATGGTGACCACCGGAATCCCGAACACCGGTCACCCATACCCAACCTGAACTAGACCTGTGGCGTAATCAGTCAGCTTCCGGTCACACAGCTGCACGATGCCAGTGGTTCAGCCAAGGAGCTTTCACACTAATTTTTAAAACAGTTTGTTAAGCATGAAAATAGAATGGAAATGATCATCTAATGAAATGTCTAGAATGCAGGGCTAACGCTAACGACTGGCATGCCCAGGGCAGCAATGTTTGGGGGCATCTGAAACACTAAATGGATTGTATACAGTAATGTAACTCATTCAGTGTTTTTAATGCCCTCATGTCACCCTCACATGGGGAGCTGGTTACTGACATAGACGACAAGCATAGTCTCTTACCTGTGAGCTGTCAGTGTTATGCTAGGTGTGTGCTGCTCGGCTATGATGTCCTCCCAATGAACTTCCTGTCTGCTATGTAAGAAGCACTGTGCTTGGGGGCACAACGCCTGATGGGGGAGAGGCGCTGCCACATGGGGGGATGGGAGCCACCTATCGTGCCAAGAGAGCTTACACTGGCAGAATGCTATATGTTACATGTAATAGAAAGGTTGTTTTAAATGTTGTGCAGCTATTTGATCCTCTCTATTTCTCTTACGTCCTAGAGGATGCTGGGGACTCCGTAAGGACCATGGGGTATAGACGGGCTCAGCAGGAGACATGGGCACCTATAAAGAACTTTTAGTATGGGTGTGCACTGGCTCCTCCCTCTATGCCCCTCCTTCAGACCTCAGTTAGATCCTGTGCCCAGAGGAGATTGGGTGCATTACAGGGGAGCTCTCCTGAGTTTCTCTGAAAAATAATTTTGTTAGGTTTTTTATTTTCAGGGAGCACTGCTGGCAACAGGCTCCCTGCATCGTGGGACTGAGGGGAGAGAAGCAGACCTACTTAAATGATAGGCTCTGCTTCTTAGGCTACTGGACACCATTAGCTCCAGAGGGTCGGAGCGCAGGTCTCACCCTCGCCGTTTGTCCCGGAGCTGCGCCGCCATCCTCCTCGCAGAGCCGGAAGATAGAAGCCGGGTGAGTATAAGAAGAAAGTGTCACACGCCATAGGCGGCGTTCACCACACTTACCCCTGCGTGTCTGCTGGGCTGTGTTGCGGCCTCCGCCTTCGTTGGTCCACGGGCTCCGGCGCCTGGCTGGCGCGGCTCCCGGCGGTTCTCCGGGGCAGGGGCGCCGCCTTGACACCCGGCATCACGTGGGCGGGGAGCAGGTGACGTCATCAGACTGTTCCGCCAATCCAGCGGAGGCGGGAGATTTAAAGGCAGACGCCGGGCAGCGCCTCGGCGCCTGAGTATCGTCTTTTCCCCTGAAGTGGATGCCAGCGCTTCTGTCCTCGGCGGATCTCTCTGCAGCATTCCCCAAGTGTCTCCGGCATTTCCAGGTGTCAGTTGTTGCACAGCTTCCAGCGTTCCCAGCCGCTGCTGGGTTCCACTGCGCTCTAGTCACCAGTGCTTCTTGGAGTCAGCGTGGGCTGCAGGTTAAACCTCGCTCTCAAGCTATACAAGTCCTCAGTGTCTTTAACCCTCGCTCTCAAGTTATACAAGTCCTCAGTGTCTTTAACCCTCGCTCTCAAGTTATACAAGTCCTCAGTGTCACAACTGAGGGCCTGAGCTGACGGAAGGCAGCCTCAGTTGTAGGGGCTGAGATGTACCGGAACCTGGGAGGTTGTATCAGACCCCTGGACATGTAAGTAACATGAAGAGAAACCGCCCGAAGGCGTGACCACGACAACTTGAGTAAGAGTCAATGATATTTATTTATGACAAACTCCATGCATCACAGTAGCAGTAAAAAGTAACATAAAAATCAGCAGAGAAATAATAATACAGTTCCTGGGTACTACAGGGTGGCAGGGGCCACAGAGCTCTGGTGGTATGAGACAGTTCTTATTATCTGCAAGTTGGAAAGTCCTTACCAGGCTCAACTGTAGCAATGAGGAAAGCCCAGGGTCGTACCAGCTGGTGTTCCAGGGAAAGCTGGACTGCTGTAGATAAAATGCTGCTGTGGGTACTGGTTAGAACCAGACAGGTGTTGGCACGGAGTGGATACTGGCTGGAACCAGTTAAATAATAAATAAAGCTTGAGAGCGATGCAATGTAGATGAAATGTAGAATTTGAGAGCGGAGAAATAATAATACCGGTGGAGAGTGGTAAACTGCAGAAAGGACACCGGCCCTTTAAGAGAAGCTGTACACTGCTGGAAGCTGAGCTGGAAGCAGGTGATGTTGTAGCTGGAAACAGGTGAGTCCAGTATGGATCGGAGAGTCAGGCTACACCGCAGATGGAATGCTGGTGCGGGTCTCTATAGCAGAAGTCTGGAGACAGGAGCTGGAACCTGGAAGACATTCACAGAAGAGAGACAAACTGGAACTAGGTTTGACAACCAAAGCACTGACGCCTTCCTTGCTCAGGCACAACCTATTTATACCTGCAGCAAGGAAGGCATTGGCTAGGCAATTATGCAAATTAATAATACAGACAGCAGATTGGTGAATATGATCAGATGACAGAATCCAAGATGGCTGCGCCCATGCAGACACTTGGAGGGAAGTTTGGTTTGTAATCCATGTGGTCTGGAAAACAGTAATGACGGCGCCGGCCACCGGAGACAGGAGACGCCAGGCTGACAGGTGCACATCCAACCACGCGGACACAGCGGAGGCCGCGGCTGACGTAATCGCCACTCTGAATGCAGAAGCTCAGGAACGGCGGCGGAGGCCACGGGAGACGCCATGACAGATGTATAAGGCGTTATTGTGACAGCGTCCAGAGAGACAGGAGAGGATGCGGGAATATGCACATCAGGATAACAGATGGGATCCGGTCCTGGAGCGCTGAGCCAGCCTTAGGAGGCATCTGATGGGTAAGAAATGGCGTCCAGATACCCGGATCGTGACAGCACCCCCCCCCTTTAGGAGTGGCCCCAGGACACTTCTTTGGCTTTTGAGGAAACTTGGAATGGAATCTCCGGACCAAGGCAGGAGCATGGACATCAGAAGCATTGGTCCATGAACGTTCCTCAGGGCCATAACCCTTCCAGTCAATAAGATACTGAAGTCGACCGTAACGGTGACGTGAGTCCAGGATCTTGGCCACTTCATACTCAACGCCTCGTTGAGTTTGGACTTTCGGAGTTGGAGGAAGTGAGGAATGAAACCGATTCAAGATTAACGGTTTCAACAGGGAAACATGGAATGTCCTGGGTATTTTTAAGAAAGGAGGTAACTGGAGTCTGTAAGCAACAGGATTGATGACTTGATCAATTTTAAAAGGACCGATGAAGCGAGGTGCAAACTTCATACTGGGAACTCTCAACCTCAAATTCTTCGTGGATAACCATACCCGATCACCCACCTTGAGAGCAGGAACTGCTCGACGCTTCTTATCCGCAAACTTCTTGTACCTGAACGATGCCTTGAGCAGAGCTGATCGTACGCTCTTCCAGATATTGGCAAACTGATGCAAGGTGATATCCACTGCGGGAACAGAAGTTGCTGGAAGCGGTTGGAACTCAGGGACTTTAGGGTGGAATCCAAAGTTGGTGAAGAATGGTGTTGAAGAAGATGAAGAATGATACTGGTTGTTATGACAGAACTCGGCCCAGGGAAGTAATTGAACCCAGTCATCTTGAGAGGAGGACACATAGATGCGGAGGAAGGACTCCAAGTCCTGATTCACCCTCTCAGTCTGACCATTGGTCTGAGGATGGTAAGCCGTGGAAAACTTTAGCTTGACTTGGAGGACTTGACATAAACTTCGCCAGAATTTGGCTGTGAATTGAACTCCTCGATCTGAGATAATTTCTTCTGGAAGACCGTGGAGTCGGAAGATCTCTTGTATGAATACTTGAGCCAACTTGGAAGCTGACGGAAGACCGGTGAGAGGAATGAAGTGTGCCATCTTGGTGAACCGGTCAACTACCACCCAGATGGTATTGAACTTGTTGCACATGGGCAAATCTGTAATAAAATCCATCGACAAATGGGTCCATGGTCGACGGGGAACAGATAGTGGAACCAGTTGCCCCGCAGGCGACTGGCGGGATACTTTATGTTGAGCACACTTTGGGCAAGATGCAATAAACTCCAAAACGTCCTTTTTCAGAGTTGGCCACCAATAGGACCTAGAGATAAACTCCAGGGTTTTTTGGATACCTGTATGTCCGGCAAAGCGGGAAGCATGGGCCCAATGCATGAGCTTCTTCCTTAGTGTCGGCTTCACAAAACTTTTCCCTGATGGGGGCGTAGAGTCCATCCCTACCGTGGAGAATGCCAACGGATTTATAATAGGATGCTTGTCTGAAGACTCTGACTCATTTTCTTGCTCCCATGAGCGGGAAAGGGCATCGGCCTTGCGATTCTGAGAGCCCGGACAGAACTGGAGTTTAAAGTCGAACCTGGAAAAGAAAAGTGCCCATCTGGCCTGACGAGGATTGAGACATTGTGCGCCTTTCAGATATAGAAGGTTCTTGTGGTCTGTAAGGATGGTGATTGAATGAGAAGCTCCCTCCAACAGATATCTCCACTCCTCTAGAGCGAGCTTGATGGCTAGCAACTCCTGGTCGCCAATGGCATAGTTGCGTTCCGCTGGGGAGAACTTCCGTGAGAAGAAACTGCAAGGATGTAAATGGCCATCTTTAGCCCTCTGAGATAACACCGCTCCTACTCCAACGGAGGAGGCATCCACCTCTAAGATGAAAGGAGAGTCGATGTCAGGCTGTTTCAGGACAGGCGCAGAGATGAACCTCTGTTTTAAAAGATGAAAAGCTTGCATGGCTTCTTCAGACCACTTGGACGGGTTAGCACCCTTCTTGGTGAAAGCAGTAATAGGCGCCACAATGGTGGAAAAGTCTCGTATAAACTTTCGGTAATAATTGGCGAACCCTAAGAACCTCTGGACCCCTTTGAGGGTTAAGGGTACCGGCCAATTCTGGATTGCTTGTAGTTTCTCAGGATCCATCTCTAGTCCGGAACCGGACACAATGTACCCTAGAAACGGAATGGACTTGACTTCAAAGACGCATTTCTCTAATTTGCAATAGAGATGATTGACACGGAGACGGGACAGAACCTCCTTTACCCAAAAACGATGTTCCTCTAAATTGTTGGCAAAAATGAGGATATCATCTAGATAGACCACGACATGACGGTATAGAATGTCTCTGAAGATCTCATTGACGAAATGCTGGAAGACAGCTGGAGCATTGCTCAATCCGAAGGGCATGACGAGGTACTCATAATGTCCGTCACGGGTGTTAAATGCGGTCTTCCACTCGTCACCCTCACGGATCCGGATGAGATTGTATGCACCTCTCAAGTCCAGCTTTGTAAAGATGGTAGCTCCGCTAACTCTGTCAAAGAGCTCAGTAATCAGGGGTAAAGGATAGCGGTTCTTGATGGTAATGTCGTTCAAACCTCTGTAGTCGATGCACGGCCGCAGACCACCATCTTTCTTTTTTACAAAAAAGAAGCCTGCGCCGGCTGGAGAAGAAGAAGGTCGAATGAACCCCTTTACTAGGTTCTCTTTAATGTATTCCTCCATAGAATGCGTCTCGGGCAGAGACAACGGATAAGTTCGGCCTCGAGGTGGAACCTTCCCTGGAACGAGATCAATCGGGCAGTCCCATTCTCTATGAGGAGGAAGGATATCAGCAGAAGCCTTACTGAACACATCCGTGAAATCTTGATATGGAGGAGGTGGAACATCAGACGACCTGGGGGAGGAAGAACAGACAGGCAACACTTTAAACAAACATGTCTCAGCACAGGAGGGACCCCATGCCAGGATTTGCGTAGTCGTCCAATCAATTGTAGGATTGTGAAGACGGAGCCATGGAAGGCCCAGGACCACAGGATGTGTGGCTCTTGGAATCACTAAAAGTGAAATAAGTTCGGAATGAAGAACTCCCACTCTAAGACGAACTGGTAGAGTCCTTAGAGCAATAACTGTATCAAAAATTTTACTGCCATCCACGGCAGTTAAGGAAAAGGAGGAAGGAAGTCTCTCGGTGGGTAGGGACCACCGTTTAACATAGGCTTCGGTAATAAAGTTCCCAGCTGCTCCGGAATCAAGGAGGGCAATGACGTTCTGATAACGTTGAGCAACTTGAAGCGAGACTGGGAGATTACAATCTTGAGGGGATGGAGAGGAGATCATTACTCCTAGCCGGCCCTCTCCTTGGCGAGCTAGGGTCTGGAGTCCCGGACATTTGGGACAAGCATTAATGGTGTGAGACGGAGCTGCACAATAAAGACAGAGAGACTCGGAGAGACGTCTTCGGCGCTCAGCAGGAGTTAAACGGGAACGGCCAATTTGCATGGGCTCATCTTTAGTTGGTGACAGTTGGCGAGGAGGAGGAGCAGAAGATTTTGGAGCAGATGATCTTCCACGCTCAGTTGCTCTCTCTCTGAAACGTAAGTCAACTTTTGTACAAAGTGAGATTAGCTCATCTAACTTGGAGGGTAAGTCTCTGGTAGCTAACTCGTCTTTAATACACTCAGATAAACCATGCCAGAATGCAGCATACAGGGCCTCGTCGTTCCATGCCAGTTCGGATGCCAGGATCTGGAACTGTATAAGATATTGTCCTACAGTATGTGATCCCTGGCGTAAACGGAGAATCTCAGACGAAGCTGAAGTTACCCGGCCTGGCTCGTCGAAGATGCGCCTGAATGTTGACACGAATGCAGTGTAAGAAGATAGCAGGGTGTCGGACCTCTCCCATAACGGTGATGCCCAGTCAAGGGCTGAGCCACTGAGAAGAGAGATGATGTAGGCAATTTTTGTACGGTCACTGGGAAAATTGCCAGGTTGTAGCTCAAACTGAATCTCACACTGGTTGAGAAATCCCCTGCAGAATCTTGGAGATCCGTCAAATTTTGCTGGCGTTGGAAGATGAAGACGTGGAGCAGAAACGGGTAAGGTGGGTGGGGTTATAGTTGGAGTCACTGTGGTTGACGCCCCAGATGCGCCTGATCCACGGAGAGTTGTCTGAATCCCATCCAGCCGAGTAGAGAGATCCTGGAGACAGCGGATGATGTGGCCCTGTGCAGCCTCCTGATGTTCAAGTCGGGCTGCCAGTTCTTGCATCGGCCTGGCCGCTTGATCCTGGTCTCCGGCTGGATTCATTTGGTCAGTGCTTACTGTCACAACTGAGGGCCTGAGCTGACGGAAGGCAGCCTCAGTTGTAGGGGCTGAGATGTACCGGAACCTGGGAGGTTGTATCAGACCCC
Organism: Pseudophryne corroboree; assembly: GCF_028390025.1. Classification (NCBI taxonomy): domain Eukaryota; kingdom Metazoa; phylum Chordata; class Amphibia; order Anura; family Myobatrachidae; genus Pseudophryne; species Pseudophryne corroboree. The sequence goes on from NC_086444.1 coordinate 1,085,804,278, forward strand.
TGGACATGTAAGTAACATGAAGAGAAACCGCCCGAAGGCGTGACCACGACAACTTGAGTAAAAGTCAATGATATTTATTTATGACAAACTCCATGCATCACAGTAGCAGTAAAAAGTAACATAAAAATCAGCAGAGAAATAATAATACAGTTCCTGGGTACTACAGGGTGGCAGGGGCCACAGAGCTCTGGTGGTATGAGACAGTTCTTATTATCTGCAAGTTGGAAAGTCCTTACCAGGCTCAACTGTAGCAATGAGGAAAGCCCAGGGTCGTACCAGCTGGTGTTCCAGGGAAAGCTGGACTGCTGTAGATAAAATGCTGCTGTGGGTACTGGTTAGAACCAGACAGGTGTTGGCACGGAGTGGATACTGGCTGGAACCAGTTAAATAATAAATAAAGCTTGAGAGCGATGCAATGTAGATGAAATGTAGAATTTGAGAGCGGAGAAATAATAATACCGGTGGAGAGTGGTAAACTGCAGAAAGGACACCGGCCCTTTAAGAGAAGCTGTACACTGCTGGAAGCTGAGCTGGAAGCAGGTGATGTTGTACCTGGAAACAGGTGAGTCCAGTATGGATCGGAGAGTCAGGCTACACCGCAGATGGAATGCTGGTGCGGGTCTCTATAGCAGAAGTCTGGAGACAGGAGCTGGAACCTGGAAGACATTCACAGAAGAGAGACAAACTGGAACTAGGTTTGACAACCAAAGCACTGACGCCTTCCTTGCTCAGGCACAACCTATTTATACCTGCAGCAAGGAAGGCATTGGCTAGGCAATTATGCAAATTAATAATACAGACAGCAGATTGGTGAATATGATCAGATGACAGAATCCAAGATGGCTGCGCCCATGCAGACACTTGGAGGGAAGTTTGGTTTGTAATCCATGTGGTCTGGAAAACAGTAATGGCGGCGCCGGCCACCGGAGACAGGAGACGCCAGGCTGACAGGTGCACATCCAACCACGCGGACACAGCGGAGGCCGCGGCTGACGTAATCGCCACTCTGAATGCAGAAGCTCAGGAACGGCGGCGGAGGCCACGGGAGACGCCATGCCAGATGTATAAGGCGTTACTGTGACAGCGTCCAGAGAGACAGGAGAGGATGCGGGAATATGCACATCAGGATAACAGATGGGATCCGGTCCTGGAGCGCTGAGCCAGCCTTAGGAGGCATCTGATGGGTAAGAAATGGCGTCCAGATACCCGGATCGTGACACTCAGTGTCTTTAACTCTCGCTCTCAAGTTATACAAGTCCTCACTGTCTTTAACCCTCGCTCTCAAGGTATACAAGTCTTCAGTGTCTTTAACCCTCGCTCTCAAGTTCTTCAAATCATCAGTGTCTTTAACCACCGCTCTCAAGTTCTTCAAATCATCAGTGTCTTTAACCACCGCTCTCAAGTTCTTCAAATCATCAGTGTCTTATTCCACCGCTCTCAAGTTCTTCAAACCCTCAGTGTCTTTAACCACCGCTCTCGAGTTCTTCAAATCATCAGTGTCTTTCACCACCGCTCTCAAGTTCTTCAAATCATCAGTGTCTTTAACCACCGCTCTCAAGTTCTTCAAATCATCAGTGTCTTTAACCACCGCTCTCAAGTACTTCAAATCATCAGTGTCTTTAACCACCGCTCTGAAGTTCTTCAAATCATCAGTGTCTTTAACCACCTCTCTCAAGTTCTTCAAATCATCAGTGTCTTTCACCACCGCTCTCAAGTTCTTCAAATCATCAGTGTCTTTAACCACCGCTCTCAAGTTCTTCAAATCATTAGTGTCTTTAACCACCGCTCTCAAGTTCTTCAAATCATCAGTGTCTTTAACCACCGCTCTCAAGTTCTTCAAATTGTCAGAGTCTTAACCACCGCTCTCAAGTTCTTCAAATCATCAGTGTCTTTTAACCACCGCTCTCAAGTTCTTCAGTCACCAGTATCTTTTACCGTCACTCACAAGTACTTCCTGGACATTTCTCCATACACTCCTTCTCTGTTATGTGACATTGTGTTGCTCTCTTCCTGCAATAAAGTCCTTTAATATTTTCACCAAGCTTTTCTATCAGAGTCCTGTATGAGGAAGACCTATATCAAGCCATCCCTGTTCCGACCCAACTGTGGTTCCTCTCCCCTACCATCGGGAGAACCCCCGAGTTCACAACATCCCCAACCTAGGTCAGTGACAGAAAGAAGACTTCAAAGGCGGCAGAAGACTTCAGATCTTCTCTGAGGTAATGCGCAGCGGTAACACTGCGCGCCATTGCTCCCACACACAACACACACTGCAGGCACGGATGGGTGCAGGGCGCAGGGGGGGCACCCTGGGCAGCAATAAAAGACCTCTGGGACTGGCTAAAAGGCATATATAAGCTGAGGTGGCAATATATATTAAATCCCCCGCCAGTATTAAACAAATTGAGCGGGACCGAAGCCCACCACTGAGGGGGTGGAGCTTGATCCCACAGCACTAACCAGCACCATTTTTCTCCACAGCACATGCAGAGAAGCTGGCTCCCCGGACTCTCCCCTGATGAACACGGTGACACAGGGCAAAAAAGAGGGGGGGGGGGCACGTGTAAGGCGCAGTAAGTGTATAGGTATATACAGATATTCATAAAAGCGCTGTTATCTGTGAATTTTGTTCCAGTGTCAGTTGGCGCTGGGTGTGTGCTGGCATACTCTCTCTCTGTCTCTCCAAAGGGCCTTATTGGGGAACTGTCTCCATATACATATATCCCTGTGTGTGTGGGGGTGTCGGTACGCGTGTGTCGGCATGTCTGAAGCGGAAGGCTCATCTAAGGAGGAGGTGGAGCAGATGATTGTGGTGTCTCCGACGGCAACGCCGACACCTGATTGGTTGGACATGTGGAATGTTTTAAATGCAAATGTGACTTTGTTACATAAGAGATTAGACAAAGCAGAGTCCAGGGATAATACAGGGAGTCAATCAATGGCTTTGATGGTGTCACAGGGCCCTTCAGGCTCTCAAAAACGTCCCCTATCCCAAATAGCAGACACTGATACCGACACGGATTCTGACTCCAGTGTCGACTACGATGACACGGGGTTACACCCAAGGGTGGCCAAAAACATTCATTATATGATTATTGCAATAAAAGATGTTTTGCATATCACAGATGACCCCTCTGTCCCTGACACGAGGGTACTCATGTTTAAGGAAAAGAAACCTGAGGTAAACTTTCCCCCATCTCATGAGCTGAATGCGTTATTTGAAAAGGCTTGGGAATCTCCAGACAAGTAACTGCAGATTCCCAAGAGAATTCTTATGGCGTATCCTTTCCCTGCACAGGACAGGGTAAGGTGGGAGTCCTCACCCAGGGTGGACAAGACTTTAACGCGCTTATCCAAGAAGGTGGTGCTACCGTCTCCAGACACGGCAGCCCTCAAGGATCCTGCTGATCGCAGACAGGAAACAACTTTAAAATCAATATATACACATACGGGAGCTTTACTCAGGCCTGCGATAGCATCGGCGTGGGTTTGTAGCGCTGTAGCAGCTTGGACAGATACCTTGGCCAGTATTTACTAAGAATTCGAGTTTGTCCGTTTTTTGTTTTTTTATTAAGTCCCAATCCGGGAATTTACTAAGCACCATTCTCGGCATTGTTTGGACTATTCGTAATGGTTTGATTTGCAAAGTTCCGAAATACGAATGAATAGACCATCGGTCAAACACGGCTGTTATTTCATACAATACGGGCATTTACTATTCATTCGTATTTGGGTGTTAGTTTCTGAGTGCTCAAGTGCGGGTCTGTTTTTTTTCGATTCGTTAAAAAAAGCAGCAAAAAAATAGACCTGCTTTTTCCAGTCGAGTTTGGATAACCATGCACGGATCAGTGAGATCTGTGCATGGTTATCTATGGAAAAGGGTCTGTTTAGTGTAAAAACTAGAAAAAAAATTGCGTGGGGTCCCCCCTCCTAAGCATAACCAGCCTCGGGCTCTTTGAGCCGGTCCTGGTTGGAAAAATATGGGGAAAAAGATGACAGGGGTTCCCCCATATTTAATCAACCAGCACCGGGCTCTGCGCCTGGTCCTGGTTCCAAAAATACGGGGGACAAAAAGCGTATGGGTCCCCCATATTTTTGAAACCAGCACCGGGCTCCACTAGCCAGGTACATAATGCCACAGCCGGGGGACACTTTTATACTGGTCCCTGCGGCCCTGGCATTACATACCCAACTAGTCACCCCTGGCCGGGGTACCCTGGAGGAGTGGGAACCCCTTAAATCAAGGGGTCCCCCCCTCCAGCCACCCAAGGGCCAGGGGTGAAGCCCGAGGCTGTCCCCCCCATCCAAGGGCGGCGGATGGGGGGCTGATAGCCTTTTGAAAAAATGTGAATATTGTTTTTAGTAGCAGTACTACAAGTCCCAGCAAGCCTCCCCCGCAAGCTGGTACTTGGAGAACCACAAGTACCAGCTAGCGGTGGAAAACCGGGCCCGCTGGTACCTGTAGTACTACTACTAAAAAAATACCCCCAAAAAAACAGGACACACACCGTGAAAGTATAAGTTTATTACCTCTGTCATTCCCCCCCCCATATTTTTCCAACCAGGACCGGCTCAAAGAGCCCGAGGCTGGTTGTGCTTAGGAGGGGGGACCCCACGCAATTTTTTTCTGATTTTTTAATACTTTAATCAACTTTTTAAGGTACACAATGAAGCCCTGCACGGATCTCACAGATCCGGCTGGGATTCCTTGTGTTTTGTCAGGCAGTGTTTTACTCATCACTCCCGTAAAACACTGCCTGATATTACGAATCACATCGATATCGGAAAAAACGATTGTGCAAAACTCGGCAGCTTAGTAAATGATCGTATCAGGATTCAAAAAGTTGCAGTAAAATGCACCCGATACCATTCGAGTTCAAACACCCTTCAAAATGGCCGAAACACGAATCTTTGTAAATATACCCCCTTGTCAGCTGATTTTGATACCCTAGATAGGGATACCATTTTATTGACCTTAGGTCACATTAAAGACGCAGTTTTATATATGAGAGACGCTCAGAGAGACGTTGGGCTGCTAGGTTCGAGAGCCAACGCCATGGCCATTTCTGCTAGGCGAGCGCTGTGGACCCGCCAATGGACGGGTGATGCCGACTCAAAAAGGCATATGAAAGTTTTGCCTTACAAGGGTGAAGTTTTATTTGGGGAAGGTCTCACGGACCTGGTTTCCACAGCTACCGCGGGTAAATCTACCTTTTTGCCTTATGTTCCCCCACAGCAAAAGAAAACTCCACAGTATCAAATGCAGTCCTTTCGGTCGCATAAGTCTAGAAGAAGTCGGGGATCTTCCTTCCTCGCCAGAGGTAAAGGTAAAAGAATGCCTGCTACGGCTAGTTCCCAGGAACAGAAGTCCTCCCCGGCTTCTACTAAATCCACCGCATGACGCTGGGGCTCCACTGAGGGAGTCCGCGCCGGTGGGGGCACGTCTTCGACTTTTCAGCCACGTCTGGGTTCAGCCGGACGTGGATCCTTGGGTGATGGAAATTATATCCCAAGGCTACAAGCTGGAATTCGAAGACGTGCCTCCTCGCCGATTCTTCAAATCGGCTTTACCAGCTTCTCCCCCAGAGAGGGAGATAGTTTTAGCTGCAATTCAAAAGCTGTGTCAACAGCAAGTGATTATCAAGGTTCCCCTAAATCAACAGGGAAAGGGGTACTATTCAACCCTGTTTGTGGTCCCGAAACCGGATGGCTCGGTCAGACCCATTCTAAACTTAAAATCCCTAAACCTGTACTTAAGAAGGTTCAACTTCAAGATGGAATCGCTCAGGGCGGTTATCTGAAGCCTGGAAGGGGGGGATTTTATGGTGTCACTAGACATAAAGAATGCATACCTTCACGTTCCCATATATCCTCCTCATCAGGCATACCTGAGATTTGCTGTACAAGACTGTCATTACCAGTTTCAGACGTTGCCGTTTGGGCTTTCCACGGCCCCGAGGGTTTTCACCAAGGTAATGGCGGAAATGATGGTGCAAGGAGTCACAATTATCCCGTACTTGGACGATCTCCTGATAAAAGCGAGATCAAAGGAACAGTTGCAGAAAAGCGTGTCGCTCTCCCTGAGAGTGCTGCAACAACATGGCTCGATTCTAAATCTACCAAGGTCACAGTTGGTTCCTACGACTGTCGGCTGTCGTTCTTAGGCATGATTCTGGACACAGAACAAAAGAGGGTTTTTCTCCCGATGGAAAAAGCCCATGAACTCCAGAACATGGTCAGAGACCTGTTAAAACCGACGAGAGTGTCAGTACATCAATGCACTCGAGTACTGGGGAAAATGGTGGCGGCCTACAAGGCCATCCCCTTCAGCAGGTTTCATGCGAGGACTTTTCAGTGGGACCTTCTGGACAAGTGGTCCGGGTCCCATCATCAAATACATCAGAAAATAACCCTGTCCCCCAGGGCCAGGGTGTCTCTCCTGTGGTGGCTGCATAGTGCTCACCTTCTAGAGGGTCACAGGTTCGGCATTCAAGACTGGGTTCTGGTGACCATGGACGCGAGCCTCCGAGGATGGGGAGCAGTCACACAGGGAAGGAATTTTCAGGGACTATGGTCAAGCCAAGAGGCTTGTCTACATATCAACATACGGGAATAAAGGGCCATATACAACGGCCTTTGACAAGCGGAAAATCTTCTTCGCGACCTACCGGTTATGATTCAGACAACGTCACGGCTGTGGCTCATGTAAACCGCCAAGGCGGGACAAGGAGCAGAGTGTCAATGGCGGAAGCCACCAGGATTGTGCGTTGGGCAGAAAATCACGTAAGCGCTCTGTCAGCGGTATTCATTCCAGGAGTGGACAACTGGGAAGCAGACTTCCTCAGCAGACACGATCTCCATCCAGGAGAGTGGGGACTTCATCAAGAAGTTTTTGCAGAGATAACAAGTCTTTGGGGACTTCCTCAAATAGACATGATGGCGTCACGCCTCAACAAGAAGCTTCGGAGGTATTGTTCCAGGTCACGGGACCCTCAGACAGTAGCGGTGGACGCCCTGGTGACACCGTGGGTGTTTCAGTCGGTCTATGTGTTCCCTCCTCTTCCACTCATCTCAAAAATACTGAGAATCAAAAGACGAAAAAGAGTGCAAACAATACTCATTGTTCCAGATTGGCCTCGCAGGGCCTGGTATTCAGAGCTTCAGGAAATGCTCACAGAAGATCCGTGGCCTCTTCCTCTCAGAGAGGACCTGTTGCAACAGGGGCCCTGTCTGTTCCAAGACTTACCGCGTTTGCTTTTGAACGCCGAATCCTAGCTGGTAAAGGCATTCCAGAAGAAGTCATCCCTACTCTGATAAGGGCTAGGAAGGAGGTGACGGCGAAGCATTATCACCGTATCTGGAGAAAGTATGTATCTTGGTGTGAAGCCAAGAATGCTCCTCTGGAAGATTTCCATCTGGGCCGTTTTCTCCACTTTCTACAGACATGAGTGGATATGGGCCTAAAATTAGGCTCCATTAAGGTACAGATTTCGGCCCTATCGATTTTCTTTCAGAAGGAATTGGCTTCTCTCCCAGAAGTCCAGACTTTTGTAAAGGGAGTGCTGCACATCCAGCCTCCTTTTGCGCCTCCAGTGGCACCATGGGACCTTAACGTGGTGTTACAGTTCCTGAAATCTCACTGGTTTGAGCCTCTTCAAATGGTGGAATTAAAATTTCTCACTTGGAAGGTGGTCATGTTGTTGGCCTTGGCATCTGCAAGGCGGGTGTCTGAATTGGCGGCTTTGTCTCAGAAAAGCCCCTATCTAATTTTCCATGTGGATAGAGCAGAATTGCGGACTCGTCCTCAATTTTCGCCTAAGGTGGTTTCATCGTTTCATATGAACCAACCTATTGTGGTGCCTTTGGCTACAGGGGTCTTGGAGGATTCCAAGTCCCTTGATGTAGTCAGGGCCTTAAAAATGTATGTAGCCAGGACGGCTCGGGTTAGGAAAACAGAGGCTCTGTTTGTCCTGTATGCAGCCAACAAGGTTGGCGCTCCTGCTTCTAAGCAGACTATTGCTCGCTGGATCCGTAACATGATTCAGCAGGCTCATTCTATGGCTGGATTGCCGTTACCAAATTCGGTTAAGGCCCATTCCACTAGGAAGGTGGGCTCTTCTTGGGCGGCTGCCCGAGGCGTCTCGGCATTACAGCTTTGCCGAGCGGCGACTTGGTCAGGGTCAAACACTTTTGCAAAATTCTACAAGTTTGATACCCTGGCTGATGAGGACCTACTGTTTTGCTCAATCGGTGCTGCAGAGTCATCCGCACTCTCCCGCCCGGTCTGGAGCTTTGGTATAATCCCCATGGTCCTTACGGAGTCCCCAGCATCCTCTAGGACGTAAGAGAAAATAAGATTTTAAACCTACTGGTAAATCTTTTTCTCCTAGTCCTTAGAGGATGCTGGGCGCCCGTCCCAGTGCGGACTATCTTCTGCAAGACTTGTATATAGTTTTTGCTTACATAATGGTTATGTTACAGTTTTGATCAGTCTCGGGCTGATGCTGTTTTGTTTCATACTGTTAACTGGTTCGTATATTCCATGTTATACGGTGTGGATGGTGTGGGCTGGTATGAATCTTGCCCTTAGATTAACAAAAATCCTTTCCTCATATTGTCCATCTCCTCTGGGCACAGTTTCTCTAACTGAGGTCTGGAGGAGGGGCATAGAGGGAGTAGCCAGTGCACACCCATTCTAAAGTTCTTTATAGTGCCCATGTCTCCTGCGGAGCCCGTCGATACCCCATGGTCCTTACGGAGTCCCCAGCATCCTCTACGGACTAGGAGAAAAAGATTTACCGGTAGGTTTAAAATTTTATTTTTGCAGCCCTGTGGAATGGAATCTTACCGATAATGTATTACGCAGGCAAAGCAGAGGACAAGGGCCCAGGCACTGTGCCAGAGTCTTTGTTCTCTTCTGTGCAAGCACAGAGAACTTCACCGTACAGATGGCTGCTTCCCCGGGACCATACTACTGATGTAACAGTTATGAGGGGGCCCACAGCACTATGGGGGAAGTCATTGCACACGCGCTCACTCATGTCTTGAAATGCCCCTAACTGTAGAGGGCTGAAGCTGGATATGAGAGAAATTGTGCAAAACGTTGCACAAAACTAATTTTGTGGTAGAACAGTTCATTCCGCAGATGCGTGACGTTCTGGTATTATCATTTTTGAGTTTGGATCTTGCTCAACAATTCTGCATCTAGAATTTATCGGTATAGCTGGGGGAATGAAAGTGTTAATTAATTCTGCTCTTTGGTGTGGTTGGGGCAGGAAAGGGGAATTATGAGAGGAATACTAATAATAGTGGGAATTCCACACTTGAAAACAATGGGGGTCATTCCGAGTTGATCGCTCGCTAGCTACTTTTAGCAGCCGTGCAAACGCATTGTCGCCGCCCACCGGGGAGTGTATTTTCGCTTTGCAGAAGTGCAAACGCTTGTGCAGCAGATCACCTGCAAAATCATTTTGTGCAAAACAAGACCAGCCCTGTAGTTACTCTTCGTGTGCGTTGATTCTAACGACGGAGGGACGGCTTTTGACGTCACACACCAGCCCAGCATTCACCCAGCCACGCCTGCGCTTTCCCCAACACGCCTGCGTTTTTCTAAGCACTCCCTGAAAACGGTCGGTGACACCCAGAAACGCCCACTTCATGTCAATCTTCCTGCGTTTGGCCGTGCAAGTGAAAGCTTCGCTAGAACCTGTGCAAAACCACAAAGGACTTTGTACCCGTACGTCACTTGTGCGCATTGCGGTGCATACGCATGTGCAGAAATGCCGATTTTTAGCCTGATCGCTGCGCTGTGAACAACGGCAGCTAGCGATCAACTCGGAATGACCCCCCCAATTCCACTGGACTAATGTGAAATTCCACATGCAGATGTGGAATAGGGGTAATATTTTCATATTGAAAAATGTACTCATCTCTACCTGAAAGCTGCATAGATGGAATTTGCAGTTTTCTAGGTAATGTCAATTCTCTGTACAGATCAATGCACAAAAGGGAACAGTCTTGTCATTTGGGCTTATTGAGATTTATCAACAGTGGATTAGTAGGCTGACCATATTATCCTTTTAACCTGGGACACTCATGAATTACACAAGTTCTGAGGATGGCTGACTACAAGCCTGCATGTCACCTGGTTTTAAGCAGCCACAGAACCTGTGTAATTCATGAGTGTCCCAGGTTAAAGGGATAATATGGTCAGCCTAGGTTTAGCAATTGGCTCTTTCTTGCTGTTTGAGGTAGATTGAGGCCCTAATGGTATGTACTGAAATCACAATGTTGACTGTGTGGAGCAGCAGTGGAGGGTTAGGCTTAATAAAGTTGTGGCATAGACACAGAGGCTGATATAATGTTAAACACAAATCTGCAGTAATTGCTCCTGCATTGTGCTGCTCCTATATCGATTGCACAGAGCTAAATAAATATTATTTTCATCATCAGTGCGTACTTGCCCCAGGCCTATCCTTGATGCATACCGAAGTGTATCCACAACTCTACATATACCTCAATTACATTATCAAGCGCATGCTGAGAACCGGACTGGCCCAAAGGTGTACAGGGGAAATCCCATTTGTGCCCCACTGGCTGAGGGCCCCATCCACTGATCTAGGGGTCAGGTTCCAGACTGTGCTATTATACATTGTTACACTACACTTCTACTAGAGGATCATGAATGAACTTGGGTGCTTGGTATGTCTCTATGGAAACAACACAAAGATTAGCCCTCCTGCCAAACAAAGAAGTAGGTTCTGACACAGCCCTGTCCCCTCCTTTATAATGGGGCCTTGTTCCCCACAACCTCCTATGTGACGGCTGGCCACGCACCCTCTGGTGACTGGCTACACCACTTAAGTTTGGGCCCCTACCAATATATTCCCTGGTTGGCCCTTCATGCCCCAGTTTGACACTGCTCACTGAAAATTGCCTAATACCCTGTTACATACCATTTATGCCCATTCAGTTGCAAAGGGAGACATACGCTTGGTTTCAGGGCATGCACAATGCAAATAGACCAAAGGTATGTTCTGCAAACAGGACGGATTTTAGCTCTGCATCAGCTTAAGTATAAAAGCTATTTTCAAGGTTTTTTAGAAGTGTCACAAAATCTTTCAAAGTGTACTTAAAAATACAATACAATAATGAATGTACAATTTATTGGCACACAAATTGGCAAAGCATAACATGAAATACATTTGCTCATAACACATTGACTTATACTGTGTGCATAAAATGGTCATATGAAAAGTAAACAGAAATTTAGACATATAAAGTTCCACATAAATACACTGCAATAATAATAAAAATGCCATAGAAGGATTTACAAAATATTTATACAAGAAATATACTATGAAATATAGCAACAAAGCCAACTGAGATACAATAAACACAAGTTCTGAATTTAATATATTTGTCACAAAATGAAAATGGTTTCAATGGCTTTTGAAATGTCTTGATCAAAAGTGATTTCAAAATGAATTGGTTCTATTTCATTGTAAATATTTCTATTTATCTCCAGTTGTTAATGGGCTGTTAAATAATATAGTGTATGACTCATCTATGTGAACTTTATATGACCAATAAACAGCAAAAGAAAAAAAATGCATTTCTTGCCCAAGAAAACAAACAAATAAAATATATAAAAAAGTTTCAAGAAGAGGAATCATACAAAGTTATAAATGAAGTGAATGTTCCATTTGTTAAAGCACAAATGACTTTTTAGTATTACAAAAAGTTTCACACTTACAAACTATTGTAAGTTAATACTGGCATAAGCATTATTTATAATCAAATTAATAAAACACAACTGATTCTTATTAAGTTAGCTTGTCAATAGAGATGAGTGAAACAATTGGTTACGGTTCAGAATTTATAAGATTTTGGTGTGTTTCAAACAAAACTTGATTATTTGTTTTTAATGAAGTTATTTTTTTAATACATTTTTGAATGAAAGAAGTCTACAGTATATAAAACAACAAAACCAATACAACAAATAATTTCAAATTTTGAATGATTTTTTTTGTGCCTTCATTGGAAAAAAAACAAAAAACTATTGCCCTAATATCACAAGTACTTCACTGAGTTGAACCACAGGAGAGTCTTTCATCTCTACTCAAATTTAAAAATATTTTGAATTCTTTGCAGACTGTGATACTTTATATGTATGTAAATGAGGCTTTCAGTGTGAATAAATGTAAGTTGCATTTTTCAACTGATGTTTATTTTATGTAATTAACTGTAACATCACATGGGTAATGTCTACAAAACTGTACAGAGTTTAAGTTTGATCTTTCAAATACTTATTTCATTACTTACATTTTTTTAATTATTATTTTTTAAGACGTTTAAGCAAAAGTAAGCTGGAGGAGAGATCTTAAAATATGCTATCTGTATAAATCATCTTTATATAATTAACTATCTCGTTTTATAGCTGTTAAAAATTCACTCCACTCTCGAATGAAATCAGAAAACTATAAAAGAAAATTCTTATTTGCTTTGGATTTAATTTTATTAATTTAATTTATTTTTTCCCATTTATTTTTAATTAAAAATTTTATTTTTCTGAAAAGTCAGCAATCTTATGTTGCTTAAAATAGAGGGAGATTTCCCCACAGACCCCATTAGGGGTAACAAAAGGAGTGCATGATGTTTACTCTATGGCTTTACAATAAAGTGTCACAAACAGCAAAGGATTCAATGATGAGACTCCAAGTCATTGTGCAATTATTAATTAAAAATACTTAATCAAAGGCTTTTAAGAAGTAGGAATCTGTGTAGAAAGTTCTCATGTTGAAATAATTATACTCTAGTATAATTATTTTAAAGAAAACAATGCAGTGATTTGTAACTCGTCATCCTATGCAATATCCAGTTCCGTGGTGGCCTAATGACCTATTGGGAAGCTTGTTGCGTCGGGTTTTCTGGTTTGGTTTCTTGGTTAGCAGGCGGTTTGCTGTTCCAAGGGCTATTGTTTCCCAGTGCAGGTGAGTTGTTGAAGTCTTCTTCATCATCCATACCATTAGCTGCATCATATTGTGTGTTTTCTAGTCTAGTGATAAGCCTTTCATCTTCATCTCCAAATTCGCCTCCCATCAAAGTTGGTTCTCCTACCACCATCACATCCTGTGAACAGCACAGACCATTATTATGTGGGTACCTTGAGGAAAGACAAAAAAACTATCGATGACTGAATGTTGGAGCGGACTTTTATAGCTAAGCATGAAATATATATATATATATATATATATATATATACACACACTGAATTTACAGCATGTATCATAATTTAAAGATAAAGCTGTGAGAGATAAAGTACCAAGCAATCAGCTCCTAGCTGTCATTTTGCAGACACAGCCTGAAACATTGCAGTTAGGAGCTGATTGGCTGCTACTTTATCTCTCTCCACCTTGTCTTCCTCCAAGCTTTTTTATATCACCCCTTCAGTTCCTTAAAGTTCCACCTTTACAACATTTTCCTTTATTTGCTGTGTTTATAATTACTGCATCCTTTATAACACTCCTGCTTATTTGCTAAGGTAAAAGACTCTTTACTATGGCCCTCATTCCGAGTTGTTCGCTCGCTAGCTGCTTTTAGCAGCATTGCATACGCTAGGCCGCCGCCCTCTGGGAGTGTATCTTAGCTTAGCAGAATTGCGAACGAAATATTAGCAGAACTGCTACTAAATAATTCTTTGCAGTTTCTGAGTAGCTCCGGACCTACTCACAGATTGCGATCAGCTCAGTCCGTTCAGTTCCTGGTTTGACGTCACAAACGCGCCCTGCGTTCGGCCAGCCACTCCCCCGTTTCTCCAGACACTCCCGCGTTTTTCCCTGACACACCTGCGTTTTTTACCACACTCCCGGAAAACGCTCAGTTACCACCAAGAAACGCCCCTTTCCTGTCAATCACTCACTGATCAGCAGTGCGACTGAAAAGCGTCGTACGAACAACAGCAAAACTGCTAAGTGTTTAGTTAAATAACTTAGCGCATGCGCGCTGCGTACCATGCGCATTTAGCAGCAAATCGCAGCATAACGAAAATCGGCAACGAGCGAACAACACAGAATGACCCTCTAAATACTGTAAAATATTAGCCCACGGACAAGATGAAATACTGTTAACTTCATTTGCACCCTTGTTTTTTTACACATTCCATATATTGAAAGCAATGTCGCTCAGACTACACAATGTGACATTTCAGTACTTTATAGGCCCTGCAAAACTGTCACACATTACTAGATATAACTTCCACAACTATCAGATTATTCTCTCTTTATGTATTTTATAATCATTTGTCAAATCCATGATTTGCGCACAGATAACTTTGTGCCTGGTTCAGAGTTGGACGCAATGACGATGTTTGGGCAGGGGAGTGTATGTTTTTGTATGCATGGTGATTGATTAGCTATGGAAAATGCGGTGAGGATATACTCACAAATTGAGAGACAGACAGTGACCATTTGTGGGTGGTAATGGAGTTGGCTACAAAAGTGTAGGCATATCACAATCTAATTGGGGGGCATTACTGAGCATATGACTGTGAATTTGTACATTGTAAAGGCACCAGCGGCTTACTTGCACTGGAGGTCCGATGGTGCACCCAATGTGCGATGGATGGTGCGTCTTTGTATGCAGGCAGTGGATTACAGATGCCGCCTGTGGACGTCTCTGTACATATACCTGTGCCAGCATCATTAGCATATTTTTGCATATCCGTTGCATGTGAATACTCAACTGCGAATGCACTTGCCTCCACTTCTGAAGCAGGCCCCGTGACTGCAACCATACCTGATACATTTCCTGCACCTATATCTCATAGTTTCAGATTGAAGCACATATTGTACTTTAGCCATTTTCTCAGTGAATAGATATAATTAATTTTCGCTAAATTTGTATTATTCCTGGTTCCAAAAAAAACAACCAAAACAATTGAGTAAAACAAGCTTTGCTAATTATTTTAGTTTGTCAAAGATAATTGTAGTAATCAATTTATGTTAAGTTTTGATGAGGACAATTTTCACACTGATTTGCCAATTTTCACAGCTAATTAAGTAATTAGCAAACAAAAATGTGTGACTGCCACAGATCCCTGCCTAAACCATCTGTTTATTTGCAAGGAACTGTTGTTATATGTGTTATCTGAGAAAAAATGTACCAGTTTGTGCAAAGTGATACTTTCAGTCTGGCAACTGTAATCATGAAGGTGGCTTAATAGAAGTTTCTTATTAAACCTGACCATATTGTAAAACATGCATCTTCAGTTACTCTATTGTTCAGGGACAGACTGTATCATTTAAATGCCTAAGTGGCAGCACAGTGGCACAATGGTTAGCAGTGCTGTAACAGCAGGGGCAGTCTTATATTTGAGTCTCACCATGGTTCTAGGTGTGTAGAGATTATATGTTCTCCCTCTGTGTTCTCCTTTAAAAAACACACGTGTGTGTGTGTGTGTGTGTGTGTGTGTGTGTGTGTGTATGTTTGTGTGTGTGTGTGTGTGTGTGTGTGTGGGTGGGGGGGGGTAAGGAGTTTAGACTATAAGCTCAAATGGGGCAAGGACTGATGAGAATGGGTAAATCATTTCTTAAAAATACCAACTGCGTGCAGCCAAGATAGCTGCCCCACGCTCTATAATAATACAAACTGTTTTGATTCCTACTGAGTGAAAAGCTCTATATAAATTAATTACACTTAATATTAACCAGCAATTAATATAGTAGTTCTCATTCCTTTAAACCCCAAAAATATAAAAATTGATGTTATTAAATTAAGAATTGCAAAATGTAAGAATTTTTACTTAATACAGGATACCACTACTATAGTGTATTCAATTAGCTGTGAGGTTTATCCCGTGGCTAACTGTCAACCAGATTTATTCAATTAGGTCTGGCAACCCCGTGCATAACAAGGATTTTTCCTTGCAGCTTCTGGGTAATTGCAGCCTCTGGGGTTTAATGCGTGAGATAACCCATAGATTCTATCACTTTACGTGGAATCTATGAGTTAGCTTGCATTACCTGTGAGTTTACTGAGTCGGAAAAATGCTGAATAATTGAATATGTCTGGGCATTAAACCGGGAGCTTTCCCTGTGCAGTAAACACAATGGGAAATTACAATAAATATGCCCCTTAGGGAATGGCTGCAGAAGTATATGCTAAAAAAATGAAATGTAATGTCCCCAAATCCATCCCACTCAGACACTATCAGTATAGCTGGCATCCCATATTCAACTGATATCATACAGGGGATACAAAGGAAGTTAATTAGTTTTGGGAGATTAATCTTTGTAGATGAATATGTATGTGCCTTCATAAACTGTTGCCGCAGTCTCACCAAACAGCCCTTTACGGCGTGCCAGGTCCCAGGCCACTCAACTTGCATCCATTGTCTTTTTTGCTTGAATGTGCATCTTAGTTATAATGTGATGCAACAAAACTGCTTTACGAGATTGCACTGATTCAGTTGATATGTGACACCTGTACACCTGTGTGGGAATGAGTCTAAAGCTGCATGTGAAGTGCTACAAGGCAGCGGCCAAAGCTTTTTTTTTATGCCAAGTTTTGTTTTGTTTCTTCTGTGACTTTACATATTTAAAACTAGATCCTGTGCGGTCAAAGTCGCAGTCCGGCGTCTCTGGTACAGAGTGAGTGGTATTTTGTTGTCTCTGTGGTACGAATGAGTTGCAGATTTAAAGAAGAAGTTGCTATGCCACACCATCAGTGCAGCTCACTCGCTTCAGGCAATTCACGCCACATGGCACATTGAGGCAACTACTGTACATGTAAATGAAGTAAAATATGTATATGGATATATGTATTAAGGCTATAAAACATGGTCTATGTGTTCAAAATGTAGATTAGACCACTTCAACTGCACTGTAGTCAGGGCCGTAAGTAGGGGTGTGCGAGCAGTGACACTGCATAGGGCTCAGAGGGTGGAACTGTCACATGTACCATGGCTTGCTAGAACGGCATCCTGCAGCCTGTAGAGTATCCTTAGGCCTCCTCTTCTTGCTGGTTCTATCAGCGGCGCCCCTTCAATGTGATGTCATGACATCACCTGATCAGAGGGTGAGGCCTGCATGGGGGATTTTATTTTAATCAGTGTTTAAATGAAGGCCAACAGGAAGGGGGGTGAATACAAAGTACTCAGCTAGGTCCTACCAGTAAGGAATAATCACGTCCTGGGATGGCACAGCCACATCACCAGTGATGTTGATCTTCTGCAGAGGACCACCGGTGGTGTATACCTATGCCCCCACACTTGGCCATGACCCACTAGTTTTGGGGCCCAGGCTATCTCTAGGTGGCCCTATCTTACAAAAACATATTATTTTGCGTTTAACCATGAAGTGCATACTGTAATTCCAGTAATTCAAATGGCAGCACAGGGTCATTAGACATTCAATTAATATCAGATTTTTATTTTGCTTAACTTTTGGCAGATATCTGGACACAAACAAACCCAGCTTGTTGTACATAACAATATTAACTACGACGGACAAAAACTGCTACAGGAAAAGAGAAGAACTATACAAAACTGAACATAAAATACATCTAAAGATACAAAATACAAATGAAAAAATAACACAAGTTATCATGTGCATAATACAGAACAAGGACAAGAGGGAGGGAGGGAGGGAGGGAGGGAAGGAAGGAAGGAAGGAAGGAAGGAAGGTAGGTAGGTAGGTAGGTAGGTAGGTGAGGAGAGTGAGTGGGAAATCTGGGTAGGAACAGGAATTTTTCCACCAAAAGAGGGACAAAAATGAGGTATAATAAACCCAATATAAAACCGGTCCATATTCCATGATAATTTCACTTATGTCTTCATATTATAAAAACATATAGACATATATTATACAGGGGTAGTATTAGTAACAGGACGTGCCTGCAATAAGGGAATTATCATGGAATAGGGACTGGTTTGGTATAACAGGCCCGTCTCTTTGCCTGGGCCCATTACTTACCAAACCGTTCCGTATTCCACGATAATTCCTCCTGACTCGTGTCTTATCGCCTATGCATTTTTTTGTAGTGAGCTGCAAATAAAATAGGATTTGTTAAAGGAGAGATTAAAACAGGCATTATACATGATACATACAGTAAAAGCAGTAAAAGACACACAATTATTAAAGGTTTCACATATGCTTTATTTTATGGAGTTTGGAAAAAAAAATAGAGTTATTGAAAACACATTTGTCAAATTTTGTAAATACTTTCTTTACATTCTGTGACCAACAGTAGATAAACTTCCAACTTGTGGCACCACCATTGTTCTTACAGTCTTTTCAGATAAGTCTTGTACTTAAAGGGGGGTACTCACGGAGCGATCGCTGCTTAAAATCTAAGCAATCTGACTAGATTGCTTAGATTTTAAGCACGATCGCTCCGTGTGTAGCCCCCTCAGCGATAGCGATGCGCAGCCCCGCGCATCGCTATCGCTGCTGCTAGATTGGCCTGCATGCAGGCCAATCTAGCGGGTCGCTCACTTCACCCGCTGGGTGAAGTGAGCGGCCCCCCCGTCTCCCCCCGCACGCTCAGCACAGATCGCGCTGTGCTGAGCGCCGGGAGAGATGTGTGCTGAGCGGTTCGCTCAGCACACATCTCTCTGACATCGGCTGGTGAGTACTGGCCTTAAGTGTGGGTTAGAAATGTCCTTCCCGTTCACTATGTGCAACATTCCTCTTCTCTAGTAGTGCAGGAAGGAAAATAGAAGAGCGGAAGGAGCCTCTGAGGATCACTCTTAGCTGCCTGCTGGGTAACCAAACCCACTGGCTCCACCCTAAGGGGGGAAATGTATCAAAGCTTGGAGAAAGATAAAGTGGAGAATGATTGTATCAACCAATCAGCTCTTAGCTATCATTTTATAAACATAGCCTGTAAAATGTCAGTTGAAAGCAGATTGGTTGGTACTTTATTTCTCTCCACTCTATCTCTCTCACCACCTTGATACATCTACCAACTAAATTATTGAGATCAGTGATATCAAAAGACAGACCATATTCATTTTACATACATTTTCCTGCTCCCTAAACAAATAAATGTAATATTGTAGGCAATTAGGACAAGTAATTATCTCCAAAATATGATATCTGCATACAGTATGTAGCTAGACATAAGTAGTACCCAGCACTGTGGAGGCAGCCATTTTGTGGGCTGAACTGTTATTTGTGTCTCAGAGGAGTCATAGGATCCAAGTTAACTGAGATTATTGGTTGTAGTCACAGTATTCCCACACCCTAATGACTGAAAAAATGAATGCATAGATATGGCTAGTGGCAGTAGTACAAAGACTGGGAGCACTCAAACTCCAACAGGACATACAGAGCTGGCTCCTGTGAGGTATGCAATATTACAGTGTTTCCCAACTACGGCCTCCAGGCACACATAACAGAGGTGGTGAATGTATGAAGCAGTGATAACCCCTTTTTTCTGCATTTTCACTGAGAAAAAGTGGATTATTACCGCTTTTCCAAAATGTATGAAGAGACAGACTGTCTTAGGACTCTGATAATAATGACAGCTATGGCGGCAAACCGCGATCGGCACTTACTAAGCAAGGAAAAGTAGAGCTTTTCACCTTTTGTCACCTGACACATTGAGCCTGATTCATGTTTGTAAGTAAATAAAAAAAGCAAGCAACTGGGTAAACCATGCTGCACTACTGGTGGGGAAGATGTAACATGTGCAGAGAGAATTAGGTTTGGTAGGGATGTGTTACATTTAAAGCTAAATTGCTGTGTAAAAATTAAGCCGTCTAACATTTGTGGGCTACATGCAAAAGCAGCCAATATTTACACTGCACAGAAAAAAATATAACCCACCCAAATCTAATTGCACATGTTACATCAGCCCCACCTGCAGCACAGCATGGTCTTGCCCATGTGTGTGCCTTTTTGCTTTATTTACAGACATGAATCAGGCTCATAGTGCAATCTAAGGATGGTGCTCTGTTACTTACCATTCCAGTCACTACCTCACAATGTCTTTGCACCTGTGCCCATAGTCATGAATGTGATCGTGTGTGTGTATGTGTGTGTGCGCACGGCCACAGTTCCTATCACATCACCACTAGGCTGATACAAGTACATCAGACTTAACAAGTGCCTCAATTATTTTGATTCATCTACACTTACTTAAGTATGGACATCCTTAAAACCTGGACTGCTACGGAGCTTGATAGCTGGTGTTGAGATCCACTGTCCTTTAGTAAATTAAGCTATAGTATTAGGAGTAATGATTAATCCCTCAAAATGGGAACATCCACTTTGTGCAGAGTAGATGAGAGACCCTTTAGTAGGTCTTTCACAATCAATTAACATTTTCTAATGGAATGTTTAATATATCTCATACTATTTTCTCTAAACTGAGCGATCTGGAAATTATAGTGTTAAAAAAAATATAACTGGCTAGGAAGAATCCTGCAGATTGTGAATTAATCCCCCCAGGGTGAAGTCTGTATTGGAGCGGCTTTGTAACTCTTTCCTTTGCAAGACTGCTCAGTTTATATAAATGCTGATCATAGTATTTGTTTTACAAACCGTTTAACCTGCCTCCTTCTTCTCTTTGGGTGACAATGCATTACTTGTCAGCTAGTGAGGAGGAGGGGGAGGAGGAGGAGGAGAAAGGCTCCTTGGACAGCAATATTTAAGGTTACCAGCTCCTCTGGAGCCCTGAAGAGTTAATGGCTTAGCAGGGGTATGCAATATTATTGAAACAAAGCAAAAAATAATTTTGCTCAGTTCTATTAAATTGAATAGAGAAGATGGGAAAGTGTGGAAGTCCAGACTGAATTCTCCAGCAGCATTTACCGTATAGATACTGGCCCTCATTCCGAGTTGTTCGCTCGCTAGATGCTTTTAGCAGCCGTGCAAATGCTAAGCCGCCGCCCCCTGGGAGTGTATCTTAGCTTAGCAGAAGTGTGAACGAAAGGTTCGCAGCGCTGCTACAAAAAAAGATTGTGCAGTTTCTGAGTAGCTCGAGACTTACTCCTAGCTTGCGATCACTTCAGACTATTTAGTTCCTGTTTTGACGTCACAAACACGCCCTGTGTTCGGCCAGCCACGCCTACGTTTCCCCAGCCACTCCTGCGTTTTTATTTGGCACACCTGCGTTTTAACACACACTCCCCGAAAACAGTCAGTTACCACCCAGAAACACCCACTTCCTGTCAATCACTCTGCGGCCAGCAGTGCGACTGAAAAGCGTCGCTAGAGCTTGTGTAAAACTGCATTGGCTTTTGTGAAAGTACGTCGCGCGGGCGCATTGAGCCGCATACGCATGCGCAGAAGTGCCGATTTTTAGCCTGATCGCTGTGCAAACAACGGCAGCTAGCGATCAACTCGGAATGAGGTCCATTATTAGATGTTTACATAGCACTAATATGCAGTATTTTCCAATTAGCATTCATGCTTTAGATCAGTGATAGCCAATCAAATACACTTGGTTAGCTGCAATGGGTGGACCTCTAACCCTTTAAAAGAGCAGCACCTTATGCTTAATCAATGAAAGAGACACCTATCTGTAATAGCCTATCAGCAGGCCTTTTAGACATGTACTACAAGCTACAGTATAACAAACAGATTCAGTAAGATTTACCAGCGGGCGGGATGCCAACTGTCCATATACCGACAGTGGCATCCTGCCCACCAGAATGCCGGCAGTGGGGCGAAGGCAAATAATCCACTTGCAGGCTCGCTGTGCTCATCACACTGAGGGCTCGGAGGCTCACTGTGCTTGTCACAAGATCTGTTCCCACTCTATGGGGGTCATAGACACCCACAAGTGGTAATAGCCCTGTTTTGCCTGGATTCCGGCTGGCGGAAATTGAACGTATCCCCCACAAACATATATAACACCAAAGAATGGAGGAGCTGGAGACTGCTAGCAAGGGCTTGGAGAGCGCATGTAGCCTTAGGTCCGCATGTTTCCCCATAACTGCTGTAGATAGTGGTCAACCTGGGAGGGGTTTCGAAGGAAGACAAAGAGGACTAAACATAATTGGTCACCAATCATCTGTCTCACAACCAATTACGTGCAGCCCTCTCTGGCTAGGAACTCCCATTTTCCTTTCAGATATCTCCCAGGCCAACCACTGTCAAACGCAACAAACCTCTGTTAATTCATGAAAATGATATATTGTTTGACATCAATGGAAAGATCAAATGGCATGTTGGTAACACTATGCAGGCAGCAACCTCACAGTGTGAGTAAAGGGATTAATACAGAGCTATCTGACGTGTTCAGCAATTTAACTGTCGCCAGATGTCACTCTTTGTCAAAATCCAACAATTTGAGATTATTTTTGCAGTGAGCAAATGGTACCCAATTACCACTACTGCCACTAGCCCCTTCACTACTTCCAGCCCCTCACACAATGTGAGGCTGTCATGCCTCCCTTTCCTGCTGTTTTACTGATCATCATTACAACCTTTGCTACTATAGAAACAGTCACTGCAATCAATTGTTTGTTTCTATGGTGCCGAGCTAAGAAGAATCAGCTTTCAGCAACCTATCAAATTGCAGAAACAATCTGTTTCTGCAAGTTAAGTATGGAATTTCAGGAGATAGCCTAGCAAGTTGGTACTACAATTAGATAGATTGATTTGACACTGTATCCTTTGAAATGGATGAGAGTTACTGTATATGTGAAATTCCGTGTCATGGAAGTCTATTCGATGTTTATGGTACGGGACATGGTCAAAATACCAGCAGTTGGGATCTGGACAGTCAGAAGACAAACAGCGAGATCTTGACGTCCAGAATCCCGTCACATCCAGTGGTAAGTACAGGATTTGGGGTTAGGATAAGGCACTAGGGGGATGATTAAGGTTTTGTTGCGGGAGGTGAGGTTAGGGTTAGACCGTGGGAGTGGGCAGACTGCGGGAGTGGGCAGTTAGGGTTACTGTATGTTGCAGGAAGGGGAGGTTAGGGTTAGGCTACGGGAGGGGTTGGCTAAGGGTAGCGAGAAAATATTTACGGATTCTGGCAGTTGGGATCCTGCTGTCAGTCTCCTGACTGCCAGGATCCCGACTCCTAGGACTTCGTACCCAAACCTATGGTACATTCATGGTTAGCCTTACAATATCCTTGCTGGCTATAATTTCATTATATTACAAGTCCTGAATCCATTTTATATTTTTATTTTTTACTTTACATCCCATCTCAAATAAAAGATATAGTGAACAGAAAAGAACAGTAGATTGTTTAATAAAACAAACTACAACCTTAAACTACTTGATTCTTTAAAAAACTAACAATTTGAAAAATAAAATATAGAATTAACAATATTTCAGTTAAATTACTTTTAAGGCAGTTCTTTAGAACAACTTATTTAGCTAATTTGAAAGTACAGTAGTAAATCTACATTAGGAAATGTTGTGGCCTCAGAGCAGCAATAACATATAAAAGGTCATTTACGAATGGCAAAAGTAGAAAACCACAGTGCTCT
This sequence comes from Pseudophryne corroboree, assembly GCF_028390025.1. NCBI lineage: Eukaryota > Metazoa > Chordata > Amphibia > Anura > Myobatrachidae > Pseudophryne > Pseudophryne corroboree. Next base: position 1,085,827,733 of record NC_086444.1, read on the forward strand.
TTTGAGACATCATATGCCGGGTTCACTATGGTATGCCGGTGGTCGGGCTCCCGGCGACCAGCATACCGGCGCCAGGAGCCCGACCGCCGGCTTACCGACAGTGTGGCGAGCACAAATGAGCCCCTTGCGGGCTCGCTGTGCTCGCCACGCAACGGGCGCGGTGGTGCGCTATGCGCGCCACGCTATTTTATTCTCCCTCCAGGGGGGTCGTGGACCCCCACGAGGGAGAATAAGTTTAGGTACGCTGGCTGTCGGGATCCCGGCGCCAGTATACTGTGCGCCGGGATTCCATCAGTCGGCATACTGAAGACCACCCCATATGCCTCTGTGAGCTAATATGGTGGCATGTAAGAGAACACAGATGTCAGCTCTGGCCAATAGGAGAACGTGTTTAGATTAAGGGTGTTCCTTGTTAAAGGAAGATTAGGCACATAGCACACCTTCTACCGCAATCAAATTGCATAAACAAGGCTTTGTTTTGCAGGATGGGATAATTAAAAACAAGATAACAGATTGGTGATGGCGCATTTGTAAGACCAGTAACAAAATGGCCGTGTTAGCAGCACCGTAGATAAGGTCCCATTGCCATACTTATGATTGGGAGCACTTTAAGTGATCTCACCCTGCCCCTTTTTAGGTCAATCTTTCGAGCCATTACAGTGGAGCAGAGTGGCCAAGCACCTTGAAATGAGCTGGGCAGACAAGCAGCCACACTTGAGCACTCACTGAAGCACTGCAGGCGTGCAACTTTTGCGGTTCGTAAATGACCCTCATTAACACTTACAGGTACTTGACTTGACAAGTTGAGACTTGCAGCTGGTAACTTCTTCTTAGTGTAAGTGCTGTTTGTATTGTTTCCTGTACTGCTGGTCGAATTTTTCCTTTTCCGCCTTTTGGTGGTAGCCTGTCTTGTAGGTTCTGCTGTTAAGACAGAAGAAATATAACTTTTTATAAATGGCTGACCCTTCATGTGCCGCTATTTCACTTATACTGTAGTATTATTGTGATTTTTATGTGATCTGTTTCTACTATTAAAGTTAAACACTTTATGATGCAGATACATTACTTTCTTATACTACTACTACCACCCAACAAGTTTAACTGGGTTAGAATGGATATGCAATCAAAGTGATATAAGTAAATATTGACATGGTAGGTGTTGATGTGAATGGTCAGCTGAGACTATGTCATACCTGGTGGTGCGACCATCCGCTGCCATTTTTGAAACAGACAGGTTTTCAGACAGTCCCGGGGACTTAGGTTATATGTTTTATGTCTTGACATTAATTCTTGCATTGGCTCCAGTATTACACACAACTGAAATAAAGCACAAATTCGATACAATTTAATCAATATGGAATATCCATTTCTACACACAGTATGCAATGCTAATCACTGTACGTTTCTGTAACAGTTATTGCTTTAACTATTAAATATTATCCATTTAAAACATACAATAAAACACTGGAAACCATTCAGGATGCACACAAAGGACCCCGCACTTAGCTTTATTTTTATTGCTGCTGGATCATCTGTGCTTTCTGCGACCCTACAAGGCTGATGGTTACTTTTATATCTACCGGCACTGGTACAAAATACACATTCTGTAGCTTTCCAGAGTGGCAATCTTTCCCAGCAAATCCATGAGCTATGGCCGGCAAGTAGGCATACCAGCCCCTATCATGGCATATGATGTCACCAGAGAGGAATTTGCACCACACCATTGGCTGTTTTGAGTTTCAATTTCAATGACAATATGCATTGTTAAAAGTCCATGATGAAATTAGGCCACCACAAAGGAGGCCTTAATTCTCAAAAATATAGTTTAATGGAATATTGGCCTTGCTCCGGTTACTGCGCCGCTTCAGGCTGCAATGGTTCCAATGTGGTTTGGGACTTCAAACATCAGCGGCCAGAAATAGTACTCAGCTGTAAGTGCCTGGTTTGTTTCATCATGGATCCCAGTAAAGCAAAGAAGGAGTTGTAACAGTATCATATATCCGGATGGGGTGGTCTTCAGTATGCCGCCGGCCAGGATCCCGTTCGCTGGCATCCCGATCGCTGGCATGCCGACACATTCTCCCTCTTGGGGGTCCACGACCCTCCTGGAGGGAGAATAAATAGCGCAGCGAGCCCGCAAGGGGCTCATTAGTGCTCACCCAGCTGTCGCTATGCTGGCGGTCGGGATCCCGGTGCCAGTATGCTGGCCCCTGGGATCCCGGCCGCCGGCCACTCATACTACACCCATCAGGATGCACATACCCCTGGATGTGACACATTTTGACATTGTGTACCACCAAGAGTGTACTAGCAACATTTGTATTCATTCAATCCTTTGTTTTATGCTTAAACTTATGGGAATACTGGACTGAATTTGTCTGGTCCTGATGGGGATGATTTAACTTACATATGATCTTCAGATTGGAGGTTGGAGGTTATCTGTACCTCAGTATTTCTTATATCATACACATTGCAGTTTATGGATTTACCCCTGAGGAAATCATTTTGACAAAATGCGTTGGTTATTTTATCAATTCCAACGGTATCTTCCTGTCTTGAAGGCTTTGAGCCATTTACAAGTGGACAAGACCTGGAAAGATTTTTTGTATTGGAATCAACTGATGATTTGATGTATAAACTGCATTTGTACGTAACTATGTATACCGATGGTTTCTAAACTTTTTTGAATCACGACGACCTAGAGTATCAAAATTTCTTTCACGGCACCCCTATGCCAAAAGTTTCTTATTGAGAAATTTAGAAAGAAATATTAAATTAAGTAAATTGTGTTTATATGTCATCCTTAGGTTCAATTGTGTGATGAGGGATAAGATTTGCTTCAGGTTGTCCACATATTTTATGATTGACAGCCACCAGCACTGGTTTTGCCTATTATGTTGACCATAAATAATTTGATTTGGTCCTGGACCACCAATCCAAGGCACACCTGCAAGTGTTCCGAGGTACCCCAGGGTGCCACGGCACACAGTTTGAGAAACACTGATGTATACTTTTACATGACACTGTAATGGGTCAGAATTTTTATTAAAAAACAAGATTATTTGATTGTTGATTATTGCATAATGTTGCATATGTAAGTTGGTACCACATAACATTCAGTTAGCACCGTCAGATTCTACTATATCATATTACTTTTAGAACCCATGCTAAAAGGTTCTTTTTCTTGAGGTGCTGCTCAGTCCTATTTTAGCGCAAGACAGGGCATTTTATATATATATATATATATATATATACACACACACACACACACACACACACACACACACACACACACACACACACACACACACACAGTATACAGTATATATCCTTTCTTTAGTTTGCATTTTAGAGATTACGGAGGTCATTATAAGTATTCCTGTCTGTAAATTGTTTTAGCCAATTAACACAATCTCTCCATCATAGGCAGGACAATAAAAAGAGTGAAAGCCACAGCAAAAATATGTAAATGTGTTCTCTTTGTAATGCATATGCAGCAATACATTTACATGGCCAGCAAATAAAGGCTGAGATAATAAGGTAATCACACCTTTGTTTTTCATTATTATTATTTTTTTACATTCTGTTTGTGGTGCTCTTTTAGGGAAGTTTTAACACCAGGTAAATCTATTAAAGAACCAATAAACCATTGATATGCCTGAATAAATCCATATCAAGCCACACCACAACTGAGACCAAATAAGCTTCCGTTTTCATATGGATGTGTAAATTATAATTTGGGCAGATGCATCATGCACTATATAGCATCTATGCATTAAATACTACTGAATAAGTACCAACATTTCAGGGACAACTGCATCTATCTATTCAATAAAAAAAAGAATAGATGATGATTCCAAAATACTAGGAAAATAAATCCATATCTGAATATTAAATCTAAATCAATGTATACTCTATTAATGAATATACTCTAATTTACTAATGAATAAATAAAAAAATGCTGGTCATTTAAGAAATATAATGTCTCTAGCTATAGAAGAGTTAAACTCAGAGAAAAATTTAACAAAAAGCAGTTTTGGATTTAAAAAAAAATGCTGTTGTGTTTAGTACATTTCTTCATGGTAAAAGTGTCACATATTTAATGCCTGTGTGACAATGAGGTAGCACACTGTGATAATGGCTGCAGCCTCCTACCTCTGTCTTTTTGGAATTTTAAACTTTTTCCCTTTGCTAAGAGTTGGTTTGATGACAATTCTTAATTAGCAAGAAATATTCTCTGTTTGTGGAAGGTTTAAATCAAGATTAATACAGACTACAGCACAGATTTACTGTGATAAAAAAAAATCTATTCAACTCTATAATTCTACACTCTCAATCTCTTGGAATATACAGAGAATATAACCGTGAAGCCTGCTCTTCCTATATCACATTAGCAGCAGACAATAGAGAACATAAAATATTGCAAAACAATCACAAAAACAGCCCAGTGTTTCTAAGCACAAGGGAGCTAGAATGTAAATGCCTATGAAACAAAACATGTTTTCTTCTGTTTAATGCTGGTAGCTCTAGCACCTTCTATAGATGCTACAGTCATGTACAGCTGAAGGTTTGTTTTCATCCAGTGTGGGACAGTGACTAAAGCATATATTCAATTCATGTCGGAACCTTTCCGATGGAAAGGATCCGACATGTGAGTATTCAATGTAGCGCCAAACCTGACAGGTTTGGCCCATTCCAAACAACGGCAATCCGACTTTTTTTTAAAGTCGGATTGACATTGTCGGAAACGGAGCTATAACCTGTTGAGTTTGGCCGCGCTTCCGACAATATACATGGATCGGCGTCTTAAGCCGCCTATCTGCGTGCTTTCCGACAGGTTTCTGACAAGTCGGATTTCCCGACTTGTCGGAAAAAAAGGGGGCATCATTGAATAGGTCGGAACCCCTTCTGATCTTAAACAGTCAGAAACTGGCGTCTTTCCCACAAGACGGCACTTTCCAACTTCAATTGAATACCCCCTTATGAGTGAAAGGTTAGCAAGTCCTAAAAGTCCAGACAGCGAGATGCATTTCAGAGTTGATTTATTGTATTAGTTACAGTTTAATATTGCTCTCAGTCTGGGAAGGTTCCCACTTCTCAGTAATGCTTCAGATGAACTGATCGGCAGTGGTTATACTTTATTAAAGTTAGAATTTCCCTTAAAAAGTGGGCACCAAGGTGGGTTAATTAAGTGTTTTCCCAAGAAATTACTGTAGTTCACGGGTGGGCACTCTTAGTATCTTTTAACTACATGGCTCCACCAAGTTTCTGTAGTGCTGCACAGGGAAAAATACAATGACATAAATAAACAATACAATATATAAAGTTTCAACAAACAATACACTAAAAAATTAAAAATATATAATGATACAACTGGGTGACAGTAATTAACGCTAGTAATCAATGTAGCAGTGACCTGGAAAGGCAATCAGAAAGGATCAGAATTGCTGACTGTGAGTGGGAGCATATGGGAGACAAGGAAAAGCAGAGCCAGAAGGATGGAGGGCCCTGCATGTCCTAGTTTACAGCCTAAGGTAAGTGGAGGAATAATGTTGTTCATCTACCAGTGAAAATATATGCATACTTACCTACTCTTCTGGAGGTGGGGAGACTCCCTATTTTTCTGTTGTCCCCTAGACCCCTTGAAGTGTGCGTGGATCCCCTGCATTTCACCCACTTCCTAGTGAAGTGGGCAGGATGGGTAGATACTGGGAATCGTGGGTCCATATGGAGTGGATGGGCCCTAATGACATGACAAGCCCACCTCACCCCCCGAAACCGTCAACTGCATCTTCTCTCCAGGCTTCTCCCAGAGAGGAGAAACCTAAAGTCCTAAAGCATGGATATATGTCATAGCAGAGAGGTGAGGTGAGACAGATGAGGCAGAGCCTTTCCTGTAACACTCCAGTATTAGACAGAGTTTTGACTATATAAAGTATATGAAAAATATAAAGACTATATTATAAATATCTTCTTTGAACTATTCTACTCATTTTTAGTCAAACTCTGGAGAAAAAAAGTCTATGAAAGGCGAGGCAGTACCTCCCGTGCCTATCTTTTCTCTGATGAAAACTCAGCAAATTTCCAGCAGTATATACTGCTGCACCTTTATATAATGCCCATATGCACCCTTGGGCTTATATATTATGTGTAAATCTGGCTCTGGTACTAGCCAGTCCCTGCTGAGCCATTTACCTCACCGCACAGGGGCCATGGGTACTGCTTCTGTAAAGGGACAAGGGAGGCAACATAATAAAAACAGCCATCATTAGCAAAAATGAGAATTTAGACCCAACAGGACATTTTATCAGTAAATCTGATGACAGCCATTAGAAGAGACAACAATTTGAGCGAATGTAAATCAAAATGTTACTGGTAAACACATAAAACACAATAGTATTAAAGAGAACATACAGTACTAAGCACCTGATCAGTAAATCTGAGCCTGCTGAGGCTTGTGATCCCATATTTAAAATATATTTCCTCTGTTGTTACTTAGATTACACTCAATTCCAGTTTTAGCACATTTTCACATTAAATATACAGTGGGGGATATTCAATTGTTTGAAAAGTCAGTTGGGTGTCTGTTTTTACCTATCTAATAGATGCGGAAAAACAGACACCCAACTGACTTTTCAAACATTTGAATTCCCCCCAGTATGTCAGTAAAAAGTAAAAGTTCTCAATTTTCCATAAATTGAAAAAATATTTGAAAACGATGGATGCAATGCCTACAGCCCAGTGTGTCGATCACAAAACAAATTATTTTTATGGAAGATACAAATTTCTTCCTTGGCCACCTGTAACCACTAGATGGCAGGATTGAGACATCTGCAGTTCCTGAACGCAATACGCGCTAATCCCCAATAAACTGCTCTGCTGTCAGAAATAATGCTGCTGTTTGAAATAGAAAAAAACATTGTCTTCAAGCACTGGAATTAATTATACCACATACAGAAAAAAAAAAAAGGACAGAAAAACCCAGCTATGCAAAATACTGCAAGATAACAACAGTCACAAAGCTTTTCTGTGTGCATGATGCCTAATGCAGAGCAGTGTCTATGATGCAGGGCGTAGAATGACCAGGTTCTGTGTTCAGAGTCCAGACCTATTTCTCATTTTGAATACAAGTATGTAAAGTTAACCTAGTTTCTGTATGTACAAAGAACATAGAAATAACACATAAGAAAACTTAGATAAATGACCAATGGGCACTGAGCAATTTATCCAAAACATTTTTTAAAAGAGGGTATGATAAAAAAAAGTGGGTAAGATATGGGAAAACAACTCAGCCCCCTTTGGTCATTTAACCAAGTTTTATTACATACACTTTATATTGTGGGCTTTGGGAGACCCAATGTACTAAGCCTTGGAAAGAAATAAAGTGGACGGAGATAAAGTACCAATCATCCAGCTCCTTTTATTTTTCAAAGACATCCTGTGTTTGGCAGTTAGGAGCTGATTGCTGGTACTTTATGTATGTCTACTTTATCTCTCTCTAAGGTTTAGTACATATACCCCAGTGTAATTTGACTTTGTGGCTGTTTGGTAAGGTTGTGCTCCTGATCCTCACTATCCTTTCATTGTTCACATAGAAATAACACAGATCAGTATTCCCATTCTCTGAATCAGAAAATCTATTGCTTCCCCTTGGATGACAAATGCAATACAATGTTTTATCTATCTATCTATCTATCTATCTATCTATCTATCTATCTATCTATCTATCTATCTATCTATCTATCTATCTATCGATCCATCACATTATCTAATATATCATATTTTGGAGATACTCTCACTCTGCTGAATGCCTCCAGAGGCAATTGAGCTCTTTTGCCAACTTCCTCCAGTTCAAATTCTTCTCCATTCCTATAGCTTCTCTCTTGACTTTGCCACCCACCTTGCCTTCAAAATGAAATCCATCCACCCACCATAATATCACTTCCCTTGGTTCCCCTCTCTCCCCGCCTTATCCTCCCTCTCCCCTACCTCTGGATTTGATGTTTGTGTCCTTCTCTAAGCTTTTCCCCTTAATACCATTCCCTTGTACATCCCCTGTTCCCTCCCTTCCAAGGCTGCTTCCACATTGCCCACTTGGTCAACCTATCCTTCTCCTCTGACACCTTTCCATCATCCTTCAAATATACTTTGGTCATTTTATACGTACATTACCTGTTGTTGAAAGGACATAACTGTAACTGTAGACAACAGAAGACCAGAAACAAATATATGCAACAAAACAGTTATTATTTTCATGCTGTTTTATTTACATAGAAATTATTAATGTATGATAAATTAATATGCAATGTCTTTTTTTAATTTTTTTTAACTTTAGTACTTTTAGGGGCATACAGTGGTGAATTTCCTATTAAGCACATGCCTAGGGGTTCCACTTGCTGTGGGGTGGCACTCAGATGATTGTTTTTCCTGACATTGAAATGTCCCACTGTACTATACCATAGGCCATCTTGAGTGGAGTGTGGACATGAGCAGATTGCCTGTTGTCCTACTTAGTAAATACATAATTAAAAATAAAATTAAATGTCATAGCTCATGGCTTGTTTTATAATTATATCATATTATATTAACCTGCCAATCGCTAAATGATCTTATAGCCAAACAATAAACGTATAACAAAATTGGCCATCTCAAATCATTTTTAATGCAGAAATGTGTAGAATTTATATATATATATATATATATATATATGTATAGCGAGATCAAGTGAAATCCAAAAATATCACTTTCACAATGACTGCATCAGCCAGCTTGCCTGCGTACATCTGCAGGGACCGTCCCGGCATATATATAAAATAGGATTTTAATTACCTACCGGTAAATCCTTTTCTCGTAGTCTGTAGAGGATACTGGGGTCCACATTAGTACCATGGGTTATAGACGGGTCCATTAGGAGCCCTTGGGCACTTTAAGAAATCAATAGTGTGCACTGTCTCCTCCCTCTATGCCCCTCCTACCAGACTCAGTCTAGAAACTGTGCCCGAGGAGACGGACATATCCTGAGGAAGGATGTAACAGAACAGTTTTGAGATTCAAACCAGCACACACAAACAAGAGGAAAGCCATACTAACCAACTTGAACAGGAACAGCAATGGCTGAACCAACAACATTACTTAACAAAGTAACAGTGCAGGAAAAACGAAGCACTGAGCAGGCGTCCAGTATCCTCTACGGACTACGAGAAAAGGATTTACCGGTAGGTAATTAAAATCCTATTTTCTCTTACGTCCTAGAGGATACTGGGGTCCAAATTAGTACCATGGGGATGTACCAAAGCTCCCAAACTGGGTGGGAGAGTGCTGAGGTTCCTGCAGAACTGATTGACCAAACTGAAGGTCCTCAGAGGCAAAGGATCGAACTTGTAGAACTTAGCAAACGTGTTCGAACACGATCAAGTTGCTGCTCGGCAGAGTTATAAAGCCGAGACAAACCGGACAGCTGCCCAGAAAGAACCCACCAACCTAGTAGAGTGAGCTTGTACTTTAGGAACCGGCAATCCTGCCGATGAATAAGCATGCTGGATAGTAAGTCTGATCCAGCGAGCAATAGACTGCTTCGAAGCAGGACACCCAATTTTCTTGGGATCATAGAGAACAAACAGCGAGTCAGATTTCCTGTGACGAGCTGTCCGCTTCACGTAGATCTTCCAAGCCCTCACAACATCCAAGGACTTTGAGGAAGCAGAGGTGTCAGTAAGCACCGGAACCACAATAGGTTGGTTGATATGAATCGCAGACACCACCTTAGGAAGAAATTGCTGACGAGTTCTGAGTTCAGCTCTATCTTCATGAAAAATCAAATAGGGGCTATTGTGAGACAACGCCCCCAGTTCGGACACACACCTTGCAAAAGTTAAGGCCAATAGTGTAACGGTCTTCCACGTAAGAAACTTGAAGTCAACCTCCTGTAAAGGCTCAAACTATTCCGATTGTAGGAACCTCAACATCATGTTCAGATCCCAAGGTGCCGTGGGAGGCACAAAGGGCGGTTGGATGTGCAAAATCCCCTTCAAGAACGTCTGAACCTCAGGGAGGGAAGCCAATTGTTTCTGGAAGAAAATGGATAAGGTCGAAATCTTAACCTTCAAGGAGCCCAAACGTAGGCCCACATCCACACCTGACTGTAGAAAATAGAGAAAACGTCCCCGTTGAAATTCCTCTGCAGGAAATTTCCTGTTTTCACACCACAAGACATATTTTTTCCAAATATGGTGGTAATGTTTAGACGTTACCACTTTCCTGGCTTGGATCAGGGATGGAATAACCTTGTTCGGAATGCCTTTCCGCACTAAAATTTGACACTCAACTTCCATGCCATCAAACGTAGCCATGGTATGTCTTGATAGACGAACGGCCCCTGTTGTAGAAGATCCTCTCGAAGAGGTAGAGGCCACGGGTCCTCTAGGAGCAACTCCAGTAGATCCGCGTACCAGGCCCTTCTTGGCCAATCCGAAGCAATTAGAATTGCTTGAACCTTTTCCCTTTTTATTCTTTTGAGAATTCTTGGGAACAGTGGAAGAGGTCGAAACACGTAAACCATTTGGTAGACCCATGGAGTCACCAGAGGGTCCACCACCACTGCTTGCGGGTCCCTCGACCTGGAACAATACCGCTTTAGCTTCTTGTTGAGAGGAGAGGCCATCATGTCTATCTGTGGATTCCGCACCGACGTGTTAAGGACTCGAACACCTATGGGTGAAGGCCCCACTCTCCTGGATGGAGGTCTTGTCTGCTGAGGAAGTTCGCTTCCCATTTGTCTACTCCTGGAATGAAGATTGCCGACAGCACCACCGCATTTCTTTCTGCCCAGAGGAGAATTCTTGTGACCTCTGACATTCCTGCTCTGCTCTTTGTTCCGCCCTGTCGGTTTATGTACGTTACTGCCGTCACATTGTCCGACTGAACCTGAATGGCGTGATTTTGAAGAAGATGCAATGCCTGTAACAGGGCGTTGTATATGGCTCTAAGTTCCAGAATGTTGATGGGAAGAATTGTTTCCTGACTTTTTAGGTATGATAGCCAGTGTGGGTATGCATTGGTGGTTCAGCGCGCCCCTCACAGCGGGACACACATCTGTGTATGTCCTCTGAGCACCCTGGAGTGCAGCCTGCACTTAGAGCTGCGCTCCTACTCTTGTGCCGCCATTCCCGCTGGCCACCCGCTAACCGGGACGCTGGCACTGTACTCACCACTCTTCTATCTCCTGGCTCTATTAGGGGTGGCGGCGTGCTGCAGGAGGGTACACTCGCCGTGGTGGGGCTTGCGAATGACTCCTTCAGGTGCTCAGTGTCCTCTCAGCGGAGAAACAGGACCATTAAATCTTTAGGAAGTTGGGCCATTCTCCCCCCTAAGTCTCACGAAGCAGGCAGTCTGGTGCCAATCAGACCTGCCTGAAAACAACAAACAGAAAATAAATGCAGAAAACTCTCCAGGAGCTCCCCTAAGCGTGACCGGCTCCTCCGGGCACATTTTCTAAACTGAGTCTGGTAGGAGGGGCATAGAGGGAGGAGCCAGTGCACACTATTGATTTCTTAAAGTGCCCAAGGCTCCTAGTGGACCCGTCTATACCCCACAGTACTAAAGTGGACCCCAGTATCCTCTAGGATGTAAGAGAAATATATATATATATTCATATATATTCGTTTCCACAATTGGGGCCATTATGGTAAATGTGTCCCTTAGAGTATCAAATATTATGATAGTTTTATGACTGGACAAGGCATTTTTTAAATACTACTATTTTCCCTTATTTTTTATAATAACTAAAAAATTTCTATTGCGTAAAATGAACCAATATAGCACTGGCAGAGAACAATATAAAAACTGTACAATATGAGCTTTTTAGTTTTAACTTGGACTGAGAAGAATACTAGCCGCAAGCAAATGGAAAGGGGCGAGATAGAGCTGGAGGTGGGATAGAGAGGGGGTGGGAGTTGGACCAAGGTGACCTGGCATATGTTGGGGCTAATATACTAGTACTGTATAGAAATAATGGATTTTAAATTTGTTATTGTGTGTGAAAGATTAAAGAACGTCCAATGTATCTCAGTCAGTAGTGGGAAGAGACTGATGTGTAATCTCCTGCAAGCATAGTGTCACTATTGCCAATATCTGCACACGTGAGAACTTGAAGTGGATCATTCATATGTATTTTATAGCTGCTGGAAACTAAAAGTGTTCCTGAGAGCGGCAATCTCTTAATCTTTCCAAGTGAGTCGTGTTGAAGTGTGATAAGGGAAAATCAAGGCTTCCTCTAAAAGTATTTAGTAAAACAATAGGTTTTATTAGACCATACAGTATTATTAATATAAACCCATGCTGAATTGGTATTCCTAAAGAAAAAAAGAATGATTGGAGACACTGGGATGTCAGAGACTGAGAGGAATGACTGGCGAGTAGTCAATATTTTTGCTTTTAAATTCATATGTGTAATAGGGATGGTATTGGGATTCCGACACTTGGGATGCCGGTGTTCAGACTACCGACAGAGGCATGCCTACGTGCAGGATTTCAACACTTGTTAGGTAATTACCCTAACCCTAATCCTCAACCCCCCTAACCCTCCTTGATGGTGCCTACTCCCCCCCCCACCCACACACACACACACACACACACACACACACACACACACACACACACACACACACACACACACACTCCACAGGCTAAACCTAACCTTCCCACCCCTGCAGCTTAACTCTAGTCCACCCCAAAGGTGCCTAAACCTAACCCCCTCCCAGCAGCCTTTCCCTAACCTTCTCCCTGCAGCCTAAACCTAAATACCCCACCTCCCTCCAGAGTACTGACCCTTAGCAATCCCGGCATATATACGTTCAGGATCCCAGTGTTCGGGACTCCATCTACTGGGATGCCGAATGCCGGGATCCTGTGTAATACACAGTCTGCCCTAAAAAATGACAATGGCCCTCATTCCGAGTTGTTCGCTCGCAAGCTGCTTTTAGCAGCTTTGCACACGCTAAGCCGCCGCCTACTGGGAGTGAATCTTAGCATAGTAAAATTGCGAACGAAAGATTAGCAGAATTGCGAATAGACACTTCTTAGCAGTTTCTGAGTAGCTCCACACTTACTCGGCAACTGCGATCAGTTCAGTCAGTTTCGTTCCTGGTTTGACGTCACAAATACTCCCAGCGTTCGCCCAGACACTCCCCCGTTTCTTTAGACACTCCCGCGTTTTTCCCAGATACGGCAGCGTTTTTTCACACACACCCATAAAACGGTCAGTTTCCGCCCAGAAACACCCACTTCCTGTCAATCACATTACGATCACCAGAACGAAGAAAAAACCTCGTAATGCCGTGAGTAAAATTCCTAACTGCATAGCAAATTTACTTGGCGCAGTCGCAGTGCGAACATTGCGCATGCGCAATTAGCGGAAAATCGCTGCGATGCGAAGAAAATTACCGAGCGAACAACTCGGAATGACCACCATTGTGGGGTACCATGATGGTATTCTATGGGAAATATTCAAGCTAATATACTTTTGCTTTACTAATCCTAAACATCCCCTCTCCCTTTCACCCACTCCGCCCCTCAACACAAACGCTTTCAGGTGCCATACAATATGCAACTAGAATTCCAAATTGGTACTTACTGTTGGATTGAATGCATATATTTTATACATGGTTAAAATACCTTCTAAAATGTTAGTTATTTAATCTGGAAACTATTTACTGTAATATATAATTTACAAAAAAATATATCAAACTAATAAAATGCAAAAGAATGAAAGGTGCATGTGATTTAAATAGCGATGTACCAAATCCAAAGTTTAGAGTTTTGTAAAATATTAAAAACTTTTTGAAAGGGCTATGGAGTGTTATTTACTAACACTGCCCAAAGGTGCAAATTTGCATTCAACCTATAGTATACATTTAGCAATTCGCTTATATATTTCTAGTGCAGACAACATGTTAGACAATAAGTGCAAGTGTCTGATGATTGATTGCTATGGTTTGATTTCAGTGTAGGATTGTACCTTTGAGTAAACATATGTAATACTCACTGAGACATTTTACCAAACATTTAAATCCTTTGTAAAATATTCTACGGAATATTTAATTCGATTTTTAAATTTCATTAAAAGTAATTATAGGTATTATGGGAAAGCTGTACTAAGCCATGGAGAGTGATAAAGTGGATGGAAATAAAGTACCAACCAATCAGCTCCTACCTGCCATGTTACAGGCTGTGTTTGAAATATCTCTACTTTATCTCTTTACAATGCTTAGTACTTCTTCCCCAATACTGTATTTGATATCAGGAACCAGTAAAATACCATGAATGTAGGATGCACGCATAAGGACTTTTTGAGTTTTAGTTGAAATGAATCACATAGTCACAGAAGGAAAATCTGTTACAGGTTGAGTATCCCTTATCCAAAATGCTTGGGACCAGAGGTATTTTGGATATGGGATTTTTCCGTATTTTGGAATAATTGCATACCATAATGAGATATCATAGTGATGGGACCTAAGTCTAAGCACAGAATGCATTTATGTTTCATATACATCTTATACACACAGACTGGAGGTCATTTTAGCCAATATTTTTTATTACTTTGTACACTAAACAAAGTGTGTCTACATTCACACAATTCATTTATGTTTCACATACACCTTATACACACAGCCTGAAGGTCATTTAATACAATATTTTTAATAACTTTGTGTATTAAACAAAGTTTGTGTACATTGAGTCCTCAAAAAACAAAGGTTTCACTATCTCACTCTCACTCAAAAAAGTCTGTATTTCGGAATATTCCGTATTTCGGAATATTTGGATATGGGATACTCAACCTGTACTTATAATTCTTACACGTTTCACAGTATAGAGATGGGAGTCAGCTGTAGAGCTACAGTACCTGGAAGCATTGAATACTGTGAAACGCTTTAAAGGTGATCTTAGAAATTATTTATTCTGTGTAAATACCTGATTAATTGCACAACACATTTCCATATATTCTGACTGAGATAACTGTAATTGATCTGCACTGGAAGTTTCTGTTCAACAACTGAATAGCGTTGTTCTGATGTTTATGAGAATGGTTAGTCAGGAGTTTACCATATCTGTATGTGTATGCTATCATCATCACCTGGCGCTAACTGGGCCTTTTATGTGTATGGATACAAATGATGGGTATCTAGTCTCTGGGTGAATATGATGAGCTTCTGCATAGCTGTGTTTATTGGTCCCTTCACGATTCCTATAGAAACTTCCTGAATTAATTTCTCTTTGCCAACAACAGAATGGATATATTTTATCAATGGTGATATTTTTGTAGATGCAAATAAAATAATTGGTTAAAAAAAACAAACCCCAGAAGCTCTGTACATTAGATAAATAAGCTAATAAAACAGGGAGAGATAGTCCCGGCTGATTCCCACTCCAACAGGCTTGCAATGACCTTGGCATCCATCTGCTACAGTGAAAACCAGCCTCAAGATGGACAGCCGTCTAGTCATTACATCTGGCTGTGTGGGACCCTCTGTTATAGTGGGAGTATGCCCAGTCCGGGTAGACACTATGGAGCACCTTACAAAAAAAAAAAAAACCAACATGGCCACCCACTGCTAAATACTATTAGTACTGCGGTGAAAGATACTGGGCTCCTCTCTCCAATTCTGGATTTTGGGTACTGGAGCAACAAGGAGTGATAACTCTGACACCTTTGTGATCCAGTATATTTACAAGTGGTTGATAAGACCCAATGCTATTGTAACAAAATATGTCAATAAAACACACACACACACACACACACACACACACACACACACACACACACACACACGCACACACATTAATTGTTAAACGTTTATTAAAATAAAAACTCTCCAAACCCTCGTTCACAAATTTCTTGATAAAAAAAAAAAATATTATTTGTATTCCAAGAGCATTATAATCTACTGGGATTTCTTTTTGTAATACAGTAGCATTTCTTCATGTAATACAGTGAGTATTCTTCTTGTAATCCTAGAGAATACAATGAAACCCAAGGTGTATGTCCTTAGTTTGTAATGCAATGGGAAATGTTCTTTTTTTGCAATTCAAGTGAACTTCTTTTTATAATCTTTAGAAATTTTATTTTATTTGTAATCCATAGAAATTATTCTAGTAATCCAGGGAATTCTTCTTGTAATCATTGAGAAAGTCTTCTTTTTGTAATCCGTAGGGAAAAACCCCGAAATAACTATGATGGATGATTGTGAATTACTGTGCTCGGAGCACTGACACACAATGACTGAGGACTGAATGGACTCCTATTAGAAATTTAGCCAATTATTAGCGGCTTCTCATGGTAGCCACAATGGGATTCACTGTAGGCAGTGGCAAACGCAGGATTTCTAGAGGGGGTTTTTCAAATGCAGTCCACAATCTCCCTCTCTGTATAAGTCTGGGGGAGTGGCAGAAGAACCTAGTAATGACCCTGGACATTAATGTAGACATTGGTCTTTTTATACACTGTATACTGTATGGAATACAGGATTAATATTTAACACTATAGATGGTGTATAGCATAGGCTGTATCAAACATATTTAAATAATCTAAGTAAGTGGTCAAGAAAAGGTTAAACATACCATAATAAATAAATAAATACACAAACATAACAGAACCAGTACTGGACTTTCTAAGCACACATTCTCCCACCTCATGGTAAGGCTCCTGTCTCTTCTGCCTGCTAGCTACTCTCTGGTCCAGTGCACTAACTGAGCACTCAGATCCACACACACACACACACACACACACACACACACACACACACACACACACACACACACACACACACACACACACACAGTAAACTTGGTAAAAGAAGCTGCTACCACTTGGCATGTGGATGTGCAGCAGCTCTGCTCTGTCCCTTAAACTGTGTGATGTGGCAGCAGCTCCTCTAGTAGCTGTAGTATATACCATTGCTATTGTTGTCATAATTTGAGCCACTTGCCAAGAGGAGGGGTTTTTCTGGGCAACTGGAAACCCCCCCTGCATTTGCCTATGACTGTAGGTACTGCTTTTATAACACAAACATGCTGGTATGGGAAAGAATGTGATTAACAATTCTGTGAAACTCTATGTTTGTGTACATTGAATGAAATTTCTACATGTACCACTGAAAATAATGGTCCATTTCAATGGTGTGCGTTATTAGGGAAAATACAGCACAATGTTGTTGCAATTGCATGTGATAACTCTTAATGAGTATGTACACTATGCTTTCCGACAGAGATGAATGGGTGTTTTTAAAAACAATGATACACTTTGAATGCCCTAAAATTGATCAAGTAGTATCCAAAAAGATCCATCACAACACAAACACAAGCATAAATGCAATTGGACATGAATACATAGAATATGCTTGATTTTCCATGTGTTTGCATGCTTTGCATATCACTTAAAACTATAAGTCAGGTACAGATTTTATGCCATTGTGAATAACCTGAAATTAAATAGTCTTAGTTATCAAAGAATGACACTTTCTAAATACAATAAATTCACCATAGATTAATTTCTTATTACTTCTGGAACCAATTGATCTAAATATACATTTTATTATGATACAATAGTCTTCTATCTGCAAACTTTTTTTATCTGTGATATGGGTCCATTAATCTATTGTAAATGGTTTTCTCATTCAGGATGCAGTAAATTTAGGATGAGTCTCATCTAATGCATTTTAATTTATATGCTGGCAACTACTTGTAATAATGAGAGCTATTTTCTTTATTGTTGGGAATTTCTTCCTATGGCCCCTTTGAAAGAGATGTTCAAATCACCATTTTAGTGCATTGTGTACATTTGTTACTGGATTCAAGATGACCCTCCCTCATACATCCAGATATACTTTCTATAGGCTCAACAGGGACTGCAGTTCCTGTTTATATAAGGTGCCAGAAGGGTTCTATAGTTCCATACAGGGCGGTGGAGACATCCACAGAGCCCAGGTACTGGAGGGACATGACCATATCCCACAGTAGCCATGGCCATCTCCCAGCAAACTACTACGTGCAGCACTGCATGCTGCAAATAGGGACATTTGTCTCCCTCAACAGCCAGCCAGGATGCCTCCCAGGTCTCATCAACAGGCCCAGGCAATTACCCATAATATCGAAAATAGTTAGAATAATCCTGAACATTTTCTATATTCTGTATATTTACTAGAGATGTGCGGTTCGGTTCTCCAGAAATTCTAATCAACCTGAATTTTGTGGATCTGAACCAAACCAAAACCCGATCCAGATCTACCAAGGAGATCCAATCCAAACCGAGTCCTGGTTCAAATCTTCGAGCAGTTAAGAATTTGGATTTTAAATCAGAATTTCGGGTTTTGAATAGCAAAAAATACATGATTTTAGCTGTTTTTACCGATTCTTATCAATGATTATACATTTTTTTATTAATTTTAAATCAACATGAAAGCAAAACAAAACATTAAGGGTGGTTTTGCAAATTCAAAAGACAAAGATGAAACCAGATCCGAAACCAAAACCAAAGCACAGGGGTCCACGCATATCTCTAATATTTATGAGTGATATTGGAAACTAATTTTGCCAATAAAATAACTTGAAATACAGATCAAGTTTTAAAGAAAAAAAAATCCCATATAAAAAAACACTAATCAATAAAATGGCTAATTACCTTCAAGACCAGCCAAGCTAGACAGCCTACAAATGAAACTTATAAGATATAGAAAGATTTGTAGACTTCAGTGAGCAAACATTGCTATAGACTCCAAGAACGGTAAATTTCTATTTACACTCTATACTGTATACCATGTTTTCTTGGAAGAACTAATGTCCATTACGGGTTCTAGCAGCAAAACGTGTTGTCTCTTGTTGGTTTTTTATTTTTCACTTGTGAACTGACATTTGATAATCAACAAGGAGGGGAATGGATCAGAGGTGTACAGTATCTTTAGGAAACAGCAAACAGGAACCCTGTATTTCCCTTTATAACATCTCACACAACAGTGCGCCCTTGTGTTGAGTCACATTTCCTTCCTCTGAGCAGGACAAGATGTCAGCATGCCCATGTACTGTATTTATTTTTGTATACAACGCAACCTGCGCAAAGAGTAATATACAAAGTACCATGAACATCTAATAATAATAATACTGACACTGAAGCTTGGTTTGTTCTGTACGGATTTATAAACATCTCACTGTAATACACGGGATGTCCAGTATTAAAATAATTATATAAATATATTGGTGTGCTCTGGGGTAATGTGCTAGCTATCAGTAAGAGTTGGCACATTGCATGTCACATGCGTATGTAAAGGGTAGAAGCGAATTTAGGTATTACTGAAATTCAACAAACTGTTTATATATCAATGTCCTGATTCTGTGATACTCGATGAGACTTGTAATCTGTTTGATGAGTGTTCTTAATAAATGCAGTCACTGTGTGGTTTATAATTCAGAGGGGATGGTCCTATTATGTTACTGTCCGTCATAGATGGGATTGTCCACACGTTCATGCAGTGAGTCCTCCTGGCAAGTGTCCGTTCTATCTCCTCTTCCCTACTATTGCACTACCTAACTCTTGTGACACCTCAAACAATCAGAAGAGGCACCATCTCAGGAACAAAGGGGCAGATTTATTAAGCCTAATGAAGTGATAAAGTAGAAGGTGATAACGCAACAGCCAATCAGCTCCTAACTTCCATGTTACAGGCTGGGTTTAAAAAATGACATTTAGGAGTTGACCGGCTGGTACATTATCACTAGAGATGAGCGGGTTCAGATCTACGAGATCCGACCACCCCGAACGAAGCAAAATGTCATCATCTGACTGTCGGATTCTTGCGGGTTTTGGATTACATATAAAGAACCACTCATTGCCGTTATTTTCACTCCGGACTTGGAGAGTGAGGGAGACAGACCTCTGTCTCTCTGTGGGTGGTGGCGTCAGGTGGGGTCTTTAGGGGTGCTGTCCTGTGTGCTGTTAGGGGTGTCCTGTGCTGTTAGGGGTGCTGTCCTGTCACTGTGGTGTCCTGTGCTGTAAGGGGTGCTGCAGCTGTACATGGGTGTTGCTGTCCTGTCAAATACAGGGGTGCTGAGAAAATAAATGTACATTGGCCCTGTCTTGTATGCTGTAAAACTACAGGGGTGCTGTGAAAATAAATGTACACTGGCCCTGTCCTGTATGCTGTAAATATAGAAGGGGTTCTGTTGTTAAAATAAATGTACACTGGCCCTGTCTTGTTTGCTGTAAAATTACAGGGTTGTTGTGAAAATAAATGTACACTGGCCCTGCTTTGTATACTGTAAAAATACAGTGTTTGTGTGAAAATAAATGTACACTGGCCCTGTCCTGTATGCTGTAAAAATACAGGGGTGCTGTGAAAATAAATGTACACTGGCCCTGTCCTGTATGATGTAAAAATACAGGAGTGCTTTTGTTAAAATTTGCCCATTAGTGTGCTTTTTTGGTTTGCTAACAAACCTGAATAAACCCCAATGTCTCTGATACACTTTTAGCAGATGCACACTTTTTGTCACCCTTGTCCCTATGCGTTCCTGTGCACAGATTTGCTCAAAAGTATGTGAATCATCCTTAAAGATAAAAAAAGCACACACACTGAGGCATGAAATAGATTTATGTTGCCCTTGGTTATTTTGGATGAAGGGGGTAATTCAGACCTGATCGCTTGCTAGCGGTTTTGCAGCGCTGTGATCAGGTCAGAACTGCGCATGTGTATGCACTGCAATGCGCAGGCGCGTCGCACGGGTACAAAGTGGATCGTTGCTGTGCGATGGGTTTTACGAAGAGTCCATTCGCACAGCCGATCACAAGAAGATTGACAGGAAAAATGCATTTGTGGGTGTCAACTGACTGTTTTCAGGGAGTGGTTGGAAAAACGCAGGCGTGTCCAAGCATTTGCAGGGCGGGTGTCTGACGTCAATTCCGGTCCCAGACAGGCTGAAGTGATCGCAGCGGCTGAGTAAGTCCTGGGCTGGGCAGAGACTGCACAAGTTTTGTTTGTACAGCTCTGCTACACATGCGTTCGCACACTTGCACAGCTAAAATACACTCCCCTATAGGCGTCGACTATCTGTTCGCAGCGCTGAAAAAAACCCCTAGCGAGAGATCAGGTTTGAATTAGGCCCGAAGAACCTAATGTGATGCAATTCAGCGCAAATCGCATCATCGGCCGCCCAGTCCACCCACTTTACTCTGTAAGTAGGTGGAAGGGTGGCAGTAGCATCCAGCTGTGGGAGACTTCCCCATTTTTTTCCGGGTGGCCGAAAGTGCCACCCGATTTTTGGGAGGATAGGTAAGTGTGAAGTATATACTGCACTATACAAGTATGAACAATAGTTTGCTTTTATGCAGGCTAATTGGATCTGATCCAAGAACATATATTTAAAGCACAGAACTGTAAATCCAAATTTATTAGGTCAGTTTGCCAAAATATTTTGGGAGTTGGCATTTAATATATGTATTTTTTTAATTTATGGTTTATTTCTAAAAATTGTGTTAGTGCAAAGAACTGCATTCATAAAAAGTCCAGTGTGATATATTATATTATATTATACTATTACTATGCAGTAAAGTGAAAGGAATCTTAAATCAATCTACTGAAACACTTTGTTATTTATATACCACTGTATTCTGGAATATAATATTTAATAATAATTTGGATAAAACATGAATACTAGAGATGAAAATAGGTACAATTTTATTGCATCTAAAATCACAATCCTTTGAGTTTACAGTATTAGCAAAACATTTTCCCCTGCTAGAGTCTGCACTCTGAGATCATGAATCAGTTGGGCAGCCAACTGTTAGCCGTGTTTTTCACATAACCAGTTCTATTTTTAGACTGAATTGTAGGAAGTGTGCAGCTTTCATAGATGGGAGAGATGCAGAAAGCTTTGCTGCATGGTAACGTGCCAACCCGAGAGATGTTTGGCCTTCAGACAGCGAATTACAGGGAAAATAAGAAAGTCCGTAGCAATAGACTGACAGTTGTTTCATGCGTTTTCATGTGTAGTTCTATATAATTTTGGTAATTAGCGTTATTATTGGTTGAGCCACGTAAATAACCAAATAATATACACATATATATATATATATATATATATATATATATATATATAGTGAACAGATCGGGGTGAGAAGGGCCGTCTCCTGGGGTAGACGGGTGTACTTTCTTACAGCAGCCCAAATGGAGACACACCAGTCTGGGGTGTCTGGGGCAAATAGCCTCAGCTATTTTTATTTGCAGCAAAAATAAATCAAAACATAAACATAAATCCTAGTCCATCTGGGGACTAACTATATACATGGTTTGGCTTTGTGTTTGGGTTCATTGTCCTGCTGCAGAATAAATTTGGAGCCATTCAGGCACCTCCCTGGTGGAATTGCATGATATATAAGTACCTGCCTGTAGCCAACAGCTCCCTCTGGACATTCTGTATAGAACATCCGGGTCATCTGGGGTGGTTTCCAGGTACTCGGACCCGCCCCTTGTACTTCACTGGCCTGTACCTATGAAACCGGTCCAATAGTCCAAAAGTAAAAAGTTGATTAATACATTTTAAAAATGATTTGCTGCATAAAGATGGCATTTTGTACCTATGTAAACTGCAATCAATACTACACAGCTCTTTTAACTATATATATATATATATATATATATATATATACATGTACATATGTGTCCTTGTCCATCTTTGCTCATGCTGCATCATGTATGCCATGAAAAAGGGGCACACCAGAGGGCACATGTTTACATGGTGCGAACAGTGCTGCAGAGTGGCACATGCACACAAGTGGACACATATATTTCATGTATCTGTGATGAGAGTGCAGGACTCTTTGAGATATATATATATATATCTATATCTCTTCCTGACTGACATGAGCAGATGACCCAGGGATAGGCGCAGTGAAAGTGTTAGCCATTGGACCTTTTTTGTACTTATTCCTGTATGCAAACAGTTATTCTTGCTGTGATAAGAGGGATTTGCTTCAGATTCCGTGCAGGGTCCACTGCTGACTTTTCTTTCCGCGGTTATGGATTTTTAATTATTTATGGTGAAAACGGGTTTTCCTTTACACTTTTTCTACTCGGTCTGAATTATACTAAAGTTTGGTGACGTTTAGTGCGGATCATATATCGAGATGAAAAAAGTCTCTTGTTTCACTACGATTCAAGCTTTACACTTGTCCATTTTGATTTTGAGCAATCTTCATATGTGTAGAGGTGATAATCAGCCTCCAAAATCATTAAGATTTGAGTAATAGAACCAAATTTATTGAACACAAATTGGAAATTTAGATTGGGTAATACGCATCCTTCTGTGAATCCTTTTTGAAATAATCTGGGTAGCTACCTATGTGGATCCCAACTTGCTAAAAAAATCTTTTAGACATCACATTATTTTATCCCCTGAAGAAATCCGTCAGGATGAAACACGTAGGGTTTATCGATTATTGTACACTACCCGTTTGCTTTGAAATAACCCCCTTTGAGCTTTCAACGTTAAGGTGAGGAGGTTATTCCTTTATACCACCTAAGCAATTTGGTTGGTGTGTGCCCAATTGATTATGTGCTTTTAAAACAGTTGTTATACAAGATCATGGGCTTGATGCATCATCGCTTATAAAGTGATAAAATGTAGAGTGAGAAAGTGCCAGCCAATCAGGTCATAAATGCCATGTCAGAGGCTGTGTTTGAAAAATGGCAGTTAGGAGCTCATTGGCTGGTACTTTTTCACTCTCCGTTTTATCACTTTACAAGCGATGGTGCATCTAGCCCCATGTATTGAAAACTCTTTCTCTTACGTCCTAGAGGATGCTGGGGACTCCGTAAGGACCATGGGGTATAGACGGGCTCCGCAGGAGATAGGGCACCTAAAAAGAACTTTGACTATGGGTGTGCACTGCCCCTCCTCCAGACCTCAGTTAGATCTTGTGCCCAGAGGAGAATGGGTGCACTGCAGAGAGCTCTCCAGAGATTTCTGTGGAAAAATAATTTTGTTAGGTTTTTTATTTTCAGGGAGTCCTGTTGGCAACAGGCTCCCTGCATCGTGGGACCGAGGAGAGAGAAGCAGAGCTGGCTTGTCAAGTTGGGCACTGCTTCTAAGGCTACTGGACACCATTAGCTCCAGAGGGAGTCGGAACACAGGACTCACCTGGGGTTCGTCCCGGAGCCGCGCCGCCGTCCTCCTCACAGATGCCGAAGATAGAAGCCGGAGAGAGAAGGCAGAAGACATCTTAGGCGGCAGAAGACATCAGATCTTCATGCTGCGCGCCATTGCTCCCAGTCACACACACACAGAGCAGCACTGAAAGGTGCAGGGCGCAGGGGGGGGGCGCCCTGGGCAGCAATAAACCTCTCATTTTGGCACAAATACAGTGGATTAGACTGCGGAGGCAGTAAATCTATGATCCCCCGCCATTTTATTGAAAAATCACTGGGACCGAAGCCCGCCGTCGGGTGGGCGGGGCTTGATCCTCAGCACTAACCAGCGCAATTTTCTCCACAGAAGCTGCATGAGAGAAAACGCTGGCTCCATGGTCTCTCCCCTGCTGAACACAGGCTGGAAAAAAGAGGAGGGGGGCACATCAGTGACGCAGTGAGTGGGAATTGGCATAATATATATATATATATATATATATATAAAAGCGCTATCTGGACATATTTTTTCCAGTGTTTTAAGCGCTGGTGTGTGCTGGCATACTCTTTCTCTGTCTCTCCTTAGGACCTGGTTGGGGTTTTGTCCCCTTATAGGTTAATCCCTGTGTGTGTGGGGTGTCGGTACGTGTGTGTCGACATGTCTGAGGCGGAAGGCTTCTCCAAGGAGGAGGTGGAGCAAATGAGTGGTGTGTCCCCGTCGGTTGTGCCGACTCCAGATTGGATGGACATGTGGCATATGTTGAATGCAAGTGTGGCATCTTTACATAAAAGGCTTGATAAGGCTGTTTTAGGGGGGACATCAGGGGGTCAATCCTCAGATTGGACCGACTCACAGGGCCCGTCGGGGTCTCAAAAGCGTCCCTTAACACAAGACACTAATACCGACACGGATTCTGATTCCAGTGTCGACTATGACGAAATAAAATTGCACCCTAGGGTGACTAAAACCATTCAGTGTATGATTGTGGCAATAAGGGATGTGTTGCATATTGTGGATGAACCCTCGGTCCCCGACACAAGGGTACACATGTTTAAGGAAAAGAAACAGATTATTAACTTTCCCACATCTCATGAATTAAATGAATTCTTTGGAAAAGCTTGGGAGACTCCGGATAAGAGACCGCAGATCCCCAAAAGAATTTATATGGCATACCCTTTCCCTAAGCAGGACAGGGAGATTGGGAATCACCCCCCACTGTGGACAAGGCCCTGACGCGCTTGTCCAAGAAAGTGGCGCTACCGTCTCCGGACACAGCGGCCCTTAAGGACCCTGCAGATCGCAGGCAAGAAACTACCTTGAAGTGTATTTATTCTCATACGGGTGCTGTGTTAAGACCGACAATTGCGTCGGCATGGGTGTGTAGCGCAACTGCAGCTTGGACAGATGAGCTGACAGATCAATTTGATAATATGGATAAGGATACTATATTCCTAACTCTAGCCCATATTTAAGACGCAGTCTTATTTATGAGGGGTGCTCAAAGGGACATTAGATTGCTAGCTTCTAGGGCCAATGCCATGTCTATCTCAGCGAGAAGATCCTTATGGACTCGCCAATGGACGGGTGATGCGGATTCCAAGAAACATATGGAAGTACTACCCTATAAGGGGGATGTATTGTTTGGGGATGGGCTGACGGACCTGGTTTCCACAGCTACAGCAGGTAAATCAAATTTTTTACCATATATTCCCCAACAGCAAAAGAAAGTAACACCCTATCAGATGCAGTCCTTTCGGTCGCACAAGTCCAAAAGAGGTCGGGGATCCTCTTTCCTCGCCAGAGGTAAGGGCAGAGGCAAGAGAGCACCTGCTGCGGCTGGTGCCCAGGAACAAAAGTCCTCCCCGGCTGCTCCAAAACCCACAGCATGACGCTGGGGCTCCCCTGAGGGAGTCCGCACCGGTGGGGGCACGTCTTCGACTTTTCAGTCAGGCCTGGGTCAGTTCGGACCTGAATCCCTGGGTGTTGGAAATAGTTTCCCAGGGTTACAAATTGGAATTCGAGGAGGTGCCCCCGAGCCGTTTTTTCAAATCGGCCCTACCAGCTTCCACATCGGAAAGGGATGTAGTGTTAGCTGCAATTCAAACGCTGTGTATACAGCAAGTGATAATCAAGGTTCACCTGCACCAGCAAGGAAAAGGTTACTATTCAACCCTATTTGTGGTCCCGAAACCGGACGGTTCGGTCAGACCTATTTTGAATCTGAAATCCCTAAACCTGTACATAAAAAGATTCAAATTCAAAATGGAATCTCTCAGAGCGATAATAGCCAACATGGAGGAGGGGGAGTTTATGGTATCTCTGGACATAAAGGATGCGTACCTTTATGTCCCATATATGCCCCCCATCAGGAATACCTGAGATTCGCTGTACAGGATTGTCATTACCAATTTCAGATGTTGCCGTTTGGACTTTCCACGGCCCCGAGGATTTTCACCAAGATAATGGCGGAAATTATGGTGGTCCTGCGCAAGCATGGAGTCACAATTATCCCATACTTGGACGATCTCCTGATAAAAGCGAGATCAAGGGAGAAACTGCTGAGCAGTGTGGCGCTCTCTCTGAGAGTGCTCCAGCAACACGGTTGGATTCTAAATCTACCGAAGTCACAGTTGATTACGACAACTCGACTACCGATCCTAGGTATGATACTGGATACGGAACAAATGAAGGTCTTCCTCCCAATAGAGAAAGCCCAAGACATCCAGAACATGGTCAGAGACCTGCTAAAACCGAAAAGGGTGTCAGTTCACCAATGCACTCGAGTTCTGGGGAAAATGGTGGCGGCCTACGAGGCCATTCCCTTCGGAAAGTTCCATGCAAGGACTTTTCAATGGGACCTTCTGGACAAGTGGTCCGGGTCCCATCTGCACTTACATCGGAAAATAACTCTGTCCCCAGGGATCAGAGTGTCACTCCTGTGGTGGTTGCAAAGTGCTCACCTCCTGGAGGGTCGCGGGTTCGGAATTCAGGATTGGATCCTGGTTACCACGGATGCGAGCCTCCGAGGATGGGGAGCGGTCACACAAGGAAAGACCTTTCAGGGGCCTGGGTCAGACCAGGAGTAGTGTCTACACATCAATGTGTTGGAACTCAGGGCCATTTACAACGGTCTTCGACAAGCGGAGAGTTTTCTTCGAAACCTACCGGTTCTGATTCAATCAGACAATGTCACAGCAGTGGCTCATGTGAACCGCCAAGGCGGGACAAGAAGCAGAGTCACGATGGCGGAAGCCACTAGGATCGTCCGCTGGGCGGAAAATCATGTAAGCGCTCTGTCGGCTGTCTTCATTCCGGGAGTGGACAACTGGGAAGCAGACTTCCTCAGCAGACACGATCTCCATCCAGGAGATTGGGGATTTCATCAAGAAGTCTTTGCAGACGTAACACGTCTTTGGGGAACTCCTCAAATAGACATGATGGCGTCACGCCTCAACAAAAAACTTCGGAGGTATTGCGCCAGGTCTCGGGACCCTCAGGCAGTAGCAGTAGACGCACTGGTAACACCGTGGGTGTTCGAATAGGTCTACGTGTTTCCTCCTCTTCCTCTCATCACGAAAGTGTTGAGGATCATAAGACGAAGAAGAGTACAGACGATACTCGTTGTCCCAGGCTGGCCTCGAAGGGCTTGGTACTCGGATCTACAAGAGATGCTCACAGGAGATCCCTGGGCTCTTCCTCTGAGGGAAGACCTGTTGCAGCAGGGGCCCTGTGTATTTCAAGACTTACCGCGGTTACGTTTGACGGCATGGCGGTTGAACGCAGAATCCTAGCGAAAAAGGGGATTCCGGAAGAGGTCATCCCTGCTTTAATAAAGGCTAGGAAGGAGGTGACGGTAAAACATTATCACCGTATCCGGCGAAAGTATGTGTCTTGGTGTGAGACTAAGAATGCACCTACGGAAGATTTTCATCTGGGTCGTCTTCTCCACTTCCTACAGACAGGAGTGGATATGGGCCTGAAATTAGGCTCGGTTAAGGTACAGATTTCGGCCCTCTCGATTTTCTTTCAGAAGGAATTGGCTTCTCTCTTGTAAAGGGAGTGCTGCACATCCAGCCTCCTTTTGTGCCTCCATTGGCACCATGGAACCTGAACGTGGTGTTGCAGTTCCTAAAATCACACTGGTTTGAACCGCTTAACAGGGTTGAGTTGAAATTTCTTACCTGGAAGGTGGTCATGTTGTTGGCCTTAGCATCAGCAAGGCGAGTGTCAGAATTGGCGGCTTTGTCACACAAGAGCCCCTACTTGATTTTACATGTGGATCGAGCTGAATTGAGGACACGTCCGCAATTTTTGCCTAAAGTGGTTTCTTCGTTCCATATGAATCAACCTATTGTGGTGCCTGTGGCTACAAGTGACCTGGAGGATTCCAGATCCCTGGACGTAGTCAGGGCCTTAAAAATCTATGTAGCCAGGACGGCTAGAATTAGGAAAACAGAGGCTCTGTTTGTCCTGTATGCGGCCAATAAGATTGGCGCTCCTGCTTCGAAGCAGACTATTGCTCGCTGGATCTGTAATACGATTCAGCAGGCTCACTCTACGGCTGGATTGCCGGTACCAAATTCGGTTAAGTCCCATTCCACTAGGAAGGTGAACTCTTCTTGGGCGGCTGCCCGAGGCGTCTCGGCATTACAACTTTGCCGAGCGGCGACTTGGTCGGGGTCAAACACTTTTGCTAAATTCTACAAGTTTGATACCCTGGCTGATGAGGACCTAGCATTTGCTCAGTCGGTGCTGCAGAGTCATACGCACTCTCCCGCCCGATTGGATGCTTTGGTATAAACCCCATGGTCCTTACGGAGTCCCCAGCATCCTCTAGGACGTAAGAGAAAATAAGATTTTAAACCTACCGGTAAATCTAATTCTCCTAGTCCGTAGAGGATGCTGGGCGCCCGTCCCAGTGCGGAAACTCTGCAAGACTTGTATATAGTTGTTGCTTACATAAGGGTTATGTTACAGTTGACATCGGTCTTGGACCGTTACTGTCATTTGTTCATACTGTTAACTGGTTATGTATGTTCCAGGTTACATGGTATGATTGGTGTGGGCTGGTATGAATCTTGCCCTTGGATTGCTAAATCCTGCCTTGTATTGTCCATCTCCTCTGGGCACAGTTCTCTAACTGAGGTCTGGAGGAGGGGCATAGAGGAAGGAGCCAGTGCACACCCATAGTCAAAGTTCTTTTTAGGTGCCCTATCTCCTGCGGAGCCCGTCTATACCCCATGGTCCTTACGGAGTCCCCAGCATCCTCTACGGACTAGGAGAAATAGATTTACCGGTAGGTTTAAAATCTTATTTTTTTACCAAGACTTTATTATTAATCAGTTGTTTCTTGTCAGGTGTATATTTTTCTCTGGTGAGTGGGTTTATCTGTAGGCCCGAATTGGGGAGCCACTAAGAGGAATGGAATCCAAAGAAACCTTAAATTACAATTTGTGAAATTGAATACTATTCATTCATTGTGTACACTATAGCGCACTCTGTTTTATATTGTTTTAATCTAGTTTCAAGTTCCCACTAACTGGGATTTTCAGTAGTGCTGCTTACATTCAGCGCAGGAAAAGTAGTTCTTCTTTTTGCTTGATATATATATATATATATATATACAAATCATACAAATTCAGCACTCACCTAATATTAACACTGCAAACTGTAATTCATCTGAATTCAGGGAATGTTAGTTCCAAAATATTGCAATAGTTTGTTAAGCTGACCAGCCCCTTCACGGCCATTTCCATTTGGTCAGTCCCTACACTGACTTACACAAATCTGAGCAATGCTCACAGGCATCTTTTGGATTTTTTTTCACGTTATCATTATGGGGTATTGTCTGTAGAATTTTGAGGGGAAAAAAGAATTTATTCCATTTTGGAATAAGGCTGTAACATAACAAAATGTGGATAAAGAGAATACTTTCCGGATGCACTGTATATCTACATACACATATATATAGAGTTTCTAGGCTTACGGCTGTGTACACAATAGGCCGACCGGCAATCTTGCTGATGGTCGGGACGTATTCCCTTCATCATGTACCATGGAAATTTGCCAGTACACACTGCATGATGTAGTGAATGAAGAAACTACATCTTGTTCCATCCTTCATTACATGCATAGCGCTGCATACAATATCTTCTGGTTGGCTGATCAGCATGGCTAACCAGAAGATGTTGCATGCGACCTGCGGGAGCGCGCAATTGGGCGTACATACTAGGCGATATGCACGATTTGTCATTTCACTATGTGTACCCGGCCTTAAGCCCATTGTGAATTTTGAACACAGTGAGATGATCAGCACCTTGCGGTCATCAGCAGTGACTGCATGTTGTCACCACTATCTTAAAACCAAGGGACTTCCACTTTTTAAATGAAGAGAGAGAAAGAGTATGTGGCAACAGGAGTGC
Source organism: Pseudophryne corroboree (assembly GCF_028390025.1). Taxonomy (NCBI): domain Eukaryota; kingdom Metazoa; phylum Chordata; class Amphibia; order Anura; family Myobatrachidae; genus Pseudophryne; species Pseudophryne corroboree. Next base: position 1,085,858,320 of record NC_086444.1, read on the forward strand.
TGTACTGCATCGTCTATGTTCTCAGCACTGCTGCACAGTCTACTGTATGGTCTCAATACTACTGTATCATGTATGTTCTCAGCACTTCTGCATCGTCTATGTTCTCAACACCGCTATATCATTTATGTTCTCAGCACCGCTGCATCGTCTGTGTTCTCAGCACTGCTGCATGATCTGTGTCCTCAGCACTGCTGCACAGTCTATGTTCTCAATATTGCTGTATCATGTACGTTCTCAGCACTTCTGCATCGTCTATGTTCTCAACACCGCCATATCATTTATGTTCTCAGCACCGCTGCATCGTCTGTGTTCTCAGCACTGCTGCATCATCTGTGTCCTCAGCACTGCTGCATTGTCTATGTTATCAGCACTGCTGCACTGTCTATGTTCTCAGCACTGCTGCATCATCTGTGATCTCAGCACTGTTACACTATCTATGTTCTCAGCACTGCTGCACTGTCTATGTTCTCAGCACTGCTGCATCATCTGTGATCTCAGCACTGTTACACTATCTATGTTCTCAGCACTGCTGCACTGTCTATGTTATCAGCACTGCTGCATCATCTATGTTCTCAGCACTGCTGCATTGTCTATGTTCTCAGCACTGCTGCATCATCTATGTTCTCAGCTCTGCTGCATTGTCTGTGTTCTCAGCACTGTTGCACTGTCTATGAGGGTCATTCCGAGTTGATCGTAGCTGTGCTAAATTTAGCACAGCTACGATCAATCACACTACGGCGCTGGCGCATGCGCAGTAGGGACCCGTTCGCTCGGCTGTGACAAAAAGCAGCGAGCGAACGGGTCAGAATGACCCCCTATGTTCTCAGCACTGCTGCATCATCTATGTTCTCAGCACTGCTGCACTGTCTATGTTCTCAGCACTGCTGCACTGTCTATGTTTTCAGCACTGCTGCATCATCTATGATCTCAGCACTGTTGCACTGTCTATGTTCTCAGCACTGCTGCATCATCTATGATCTCAGCACTGTTGCACTGTCTATGTTCTCAGCACTGCTGCACTGTCTATGTTTTCAGCACTGCTACACTATTTATGTTCTCAGCACAGCTGTACTGTCTATGGGCCTAATTCAGACCTGATCGGTGCTGTGCAGCGATCAGGTCTGAACTGCGCATGCACCGGCGCCGCAGTATGCCGGCGCATGCCAGACAGCTGATGGCTGTTTTAGCCCTGTCAATCAGGCAGAGGCGGTTGCTGGGCGGGAAGGGGCGGGCCGGCGGTGTTTGGCTGCCGTTTAGGGGGCGCGGTCTGGGCAACGCAGGCATGCCCGGACCGTTGGTGGGGGCAGGCCGCGGCGGCTGCATGACGTCACACGCAGCCGCTGCGACCCGAGCAGCTACGAGTATCTCCCTGCCAGTGCGCAGGAGCTGCGCTGGCAGGGAGCTACTCTTCCATTACAAAAGCATCGCCGCTGTGCGTTGCTTCTGTACTTGTGTGATGGGGCAGGGACCAGTGCTGCAAGTATGGCGGTACGGGGCGGTACAGCGTACCTGTAAGAAGATCCCAGCAGGTACGCTGTACCAACAGGCCGCCACCTTGCAGACACCGTGTCTTGGAGAGAGGAGAGCCAGCTCTGAGGTGTCAGCTGAGGTGTGTTTACTGTACTGCACTGTGAGCACTTCCTTGGACCTTAGTTCTGCACTCTTCTGGACCTTAGGGGTCTATTTTCTAAGCCTTAAGTGGAGATAAAGTGGAAGGTGATAAAGTACCAACCAATCAGCTCCTAACTACCATGTCACAGGCTGGGTTTGAAAAATGACAGTTAAGGGCCGTACTGACCGGGAGATGCGAACCGCTCAGCACCCATCTCTCCCCCCGCTCAGCACAGCGTGATGTGCCAAACTAGCAGCGGCGATAGCGCATCGCTGTCACTGGCACCCCTACACACGGAGTGATGTATTCCTAATTTCTAAGCAATCTAGTCAGATTGCTTAGAAATTAATTGAACGTCGCTCCATGTGTACCCCCCTTTAGGAGCTGGTACTTTATCTCCATCTAAGGCTTAGTACATAGACCCTTTATAGTTCTGCACTTCTTTAGACCTCAGTAGCCATGGCAAACTGGAGTGATGCGATAACATATGCAACATCAGTAAAAGCCCTGAAAAAACTTTATCTGTGAAACGCGCGTCGGCGATTCACACTGTGCCAATGTGACCAATAATTGTGTGCATACCGATTATATGTGGAGGAGTCTTAGCATGATATTATATGTGTAGAAGCATACTTTATACCTTATGATACTGATAGGGCTTAGTACAAATTTACCTTTGCTTAACCAAAGTTGTAGATGAATGAACCACTGAGCAAATAGCAACAGTGTTACATTTGACTTAGATCAGGGGTTAGTCTGTCTGTCAGATACATTCATACAATTTTAGTGGTAATGTGATACAAAGTAACTACCTTTATGTATAGTCTGTGATACACAGCTGCAGAAGATTAGTCAGGATTAATTGTAAAAACTAAATAAAACTCTCCTCACTCAAAAGAGTGGGTGTGCCACGCGCTTGATAGAGCTGGTTCTCCTAAGCAGCTGTAAAACCTTGGACAGTCACTCCAAACTATACACAAAATACAATAGTACTAGAAGTACTCATACAGCGCTAGAAAATGAATAAATCTAAGCAGACAGGTGAAAAGGATCAATCAACAATTTAATATAGAATAAAAAATGGGTAAAATAATGCCCAGGGTGACAATTAATAAGCACCAATGCACACGGAGAACAGTTAAAAAACCATGGCTTGTTTAAAAAGCCAAATGGAATTAGCAACAGGACATATCCAGTGGTTGGTGGACTTCAATTTCCCTTTAACCATTAAAGATGTATGTCTCTCCACAAATAATTACCAATCCCGGAGGTACAAATGCAAGCTTCCCTGATGGTATCTCAGCAAATGAAGATCTCAGCACATCAGTTGAAGGGGAATGGGTTAGTACTCCATTAGCAGTAGGATGGTTGTGGAGGAATGGTTCCAAGTTTCTTTAAGGGTCCACCGTCCAAATGATCCTGGATAATATATGTCCCAGTGTCCAACAAGTAGGTCCTTACGCGTTTCGCTGTCTTCAGGGGGCAGCTTTGTCAAAGGTAAGTCTCTTACCTTTGACAAAGCTGCCCCCTGAAGACAGCGAAACAGGAGGGCATGTAACATTAATTTTCAGTAATTTCCACTCAATTTTTACTACCTCACAGCTCACAATATTGTATTCACCAATATTGGCCAAAGGCTGGCTGTCTTAACTGCGGTATACAGTGTGGGTTGGATACAGGACAGGTTAAATATAGTGGGGGATACAGTGTGGTTTGGATACAGTGCTGGTTGGAGACAGTGCAGGATACAGTGTGGGTTGGATATAGTAGTTCTGGATATGTTACTGGTTGGAAACAGTGTGGGATACAGTGCAGGGCTGGAAACAGTGCAGGTTGGATACCATGTGGGTTGGATACAGTGTAGGAAACAGTGCAGGTCGGATGCAATGTGATTTGGATAATTTTGGTCAGATACACTGCTGTATATATTGCTGGTTGGATACAGTGTGGGATACAGTTTGGATCGGATACAGTGCTGGATACATTGCTGGTTGGATACAGTGCAGGATACATTGTTGGTTGGATACAGTGCAGGATACATTGCTGGTTGGATACAGTGTGGGTCGGATACAGTGTGGGTTGGATACAGTTTAGGATGGATATAGTGCGGGATACAGTGTGGGTCAGATACAATGCAGGGCAGATACACCAATAGTGCACTTACTGTGACGGGGATGCCGGTGGTGTCCTCAGTGCGGAAGTGTCAGCAGTGCAGAGTCCTCAATGGGGGGTTGCCAGTGGTGTCAGTACTGCTGGGCTGCTGGCGGTGTTGGCAGTGATGGTGGTGTCTTCAGTGCAGAGTTGCTGGTGGTGTCAGTAGTACTGGCTGTGCCGGCAATGCGGGGGTGCCAGGGGTGTACTCAGTGCAGGAGTGCTGGCAGTGTCAGCAGTGCTGGCAGTGTCCTCAGTGTGGGGTTGCCAGTAGTGTCTGTACTGCTGGGGTGCTGGCGGTGTCAGCAGTGATGGTGGTGTCTTCAGTGCAGGGGTGCCGGCAGTGTCGGTACTGCTAACTTTGTTGGCAGTGTGGCGGTGCCAGGGGTGTCCTCAGTGCAGTGGTGCCAGCAGTGTCCTCAGTGCGGGGTTGCTGGTGGTGTAAGTACTGCTGGGGTACTGGCAATGTTGGCAGTGCAGGAATGTCAGTGGTGTCCTCAGTGCCAGGGTGTCGACAGTGTTGGCAATGTGGGAGTGCTGGCGGTGTCATCAGTGCTGAGGTGTGTCAGTGATGTCGGCAGTACAGGGGTGACGGTTGTGCCGGCAGAGCAGGAATGCCAGCAATGCCTTCAGTGCAGCGTTGCCGGAAGTGTCAGCTGTGCTTGAGTGCCAGCTGTGTCCTCAGTGCGGGCTGCCAGCAGTGTGGGGGTGTCGGCAGTGCGGGCGGCGGTGTCACTAGTGTGGTGCGGGATGCCGTCTTGCCCCGTTAAAGTCTATGAGGACACACTGATTGGCTGAGAGCCATGACAGATGGCCTTCTTAGCCAATCAGTGGTCAGCCCATTGACTTCATTAGGACTTTTGAAATTGGCGCCCGAGCCGAAACTGCAAGATCCTTTAGCAGTATATCGTGGTTTCAACTCGGGTCAGGATCCGAGGCAGCCAGGGCAGATCTGAGCCCCGGCTCGACTGTTTCGGATCCCGGAAGTTTGGAGCGGTTTGGATTTCTTAAAATCCAAACTGCTCATCTCTAATTGTTAGTGGGTGTTTTGGGGGCGATTGAACTTGGGACTTTACCCTTTTGTTGTTTTTAGGGCCAGGAAGCAAACTTTTCCCCCCTGAAAGGCCAAATTGGCAGATGTTACATTAAGGGCTTTGTTGGATCATTGCCACTAGAATTTATGAAAGATTGAACTTAATGTATCCGTTCAACCTTACTAGCTTTGTAATGATTTTATGGTCTGCATTGAACATCATGTCATTTGATATTTTATTTTGCAACCAATAACCACTATTCAATAGAATTCTATTCTGTCACGTAGAGCTAAAATGTACATTTCATGATTTAGATTGACTGAAGATCCCAGCAGTGGTGAATTATAATTAGTCAGAAGGGGTAACTATCTGAGACCAAGGGGGCCCGCTCCTACTGCTCCATGTGCACCAGTAATGGGAGGACCAACAAGTAGGCGTGTTAGGTTACATGACCTTTAGCTTCCTATTGGCTGGCTTTGGGCGAGGCTGTACACAGTCTGGAATCCTGCACTCAAGCCCTCTTCAATCCCATTACTTTTGTATTTGTAATTTATTTGTTTTAAACTCACCAAAATTATTTCCATATATTATATTACATTACATTAGCAATTATAATGTCCATTCATACAGCATTTCTTGTGATACTATCACGCACAGGCAAATAAATACAGCAATACTATGGATACCTCTTGTTTGATGTCCCTACAGAAAACAATGTAGGAATTAATCATTTAAAGTAAGTATGAAATGAGCTGACATGAGCAGGGGCTTTTGTTCATTTGAACTGGAGCTATTTATAAATAGGAGAAACAGCGTGTCGCCACTTACTGTACCTGGGCTGATTAAACAGTTCTTAGAAGGTCTGGCGACTGGAAATAAATGTGTTCTGTGGATGAGACCTTTTCAGGAGAATCATCTGAAATGTCACAACACTGCAAGAAGAGAGACTATCTGCAACCCTCAGCCATTTACCTGCCAGTGTGAAGTCTCCTTCATGTAAATGCTTCAATGTAAACAAACATGAGAAATATTCACATTAACCTCTCCCTGCTTCTAATGCTCATATTATTATAGTGTCAGCTATGTACTCACGTGGCCTGCAGTGTAATCCCCTGCACAGAGAGCAAACACATAGAATGTTCTTCTCATGCACAATGTTACATTCTGTCTGAGCCACTGTTTACCCCCATAATCATTGTGCCTGCAAAGCGACCCCAATCCAAATGAAAGAAGACGACAGAGTTCAGAAACAATGTAAGCCTGAAAAGTGATAAATATCACTGTGATAAAGCACCAGCCAATCGGCTCCTAACTGCCATGTCACAGGCTGTGTTTGAAAAATGACAGTTAGGAGCCGATTGGCTGGTGCTTTATCACAGTGATATTTATCACTTTTCAAGCTTAGTACATCTGGCCCATTCTATGAAGCTGCATAACTAAACATTGTGACGAAGCCTACTGTGCATGCGCAGGTCTCCGGAAACATGGCACCTGCCATGTTCTGGACACAAAATTCACTACGGCGCATATTCGGCAGCCATTTTGGAAGAGATTTTTGCTGTGACTGCAGCGCCCAATGCTAGACTCTGGAAAGGTAAGTTTTAAAATATGGGTGCAATGTTATTATTATACAAACGCCAACGGTATTTTAAGCACTGTACATTGGAGAAGGGGTGCAGGCGGTGGGGGTGGGGCAATAAGTGTGATCGCTCCACTCTGCACAGGCAGAAGAGACAACTGCAGCAGCCTCCCTTATCCCACTGCAGCTGGGCTGGGGAGAGAGGCTGCTGCTGCTAACACAAGGGGGTGTTGGGGGGAGAGTGGCAGCAGACCAGTGGACCCTCCAACATGGCGGGGCCCGGGTAATTAGTACGTGCTCCCCCAACCCCGCTATCGGTTCTGGGTATAATATCTAGACAAAATGTTGACAGGAACATAATGTTCACAATTAATATGTAGACAGGTTGAAATGTCAATAGTCAATGGCCCTCATTCCGAGTCGTTCGCTCGGTATTTTTCATCGCATCGCAGTGAAATTCCGCTTAGTGCGCATGCGCAATATTCGCACTGCGACTGCGCCAAGTATCTTTGCTATGAAGATAGTATTTTTACTCACAGCTTTTTCATCGCTCCGGCGATCGTAATGTGATTGACAGGAAATGGGTGTTACTGGGCGGAAACACGGCGTTTCAGGGGCGTGTGGCTGAAAACGCTACCGTTTCCGGAAAAAACGCAGGAGTGGCCGGAGAAACGGGGGAGTGGTTGGGCGAACGCTGGGTGTGTTTGTGACGTCAAACCAGGAACGACAAGCACTGAACTGATCGCACAGGCAGAGTAAGTCTGGAGCTACTCTAAAACTGCTAAGTAGTTTGTGAGCGCAATATTGCGAATACATCGGTCGCAATTTTAAGATGCTAAGATACACTCCCAGTAGGCGGCGGCTTAGCGTGTGTAACTCTGCTAAATTCGCCTTGCGACCGATCAACTCGGAATGAGGGCCAATATGTCGACATTTAAAATATAGGGAGATCATAAGGTTGACAGCAAAATGTCGACAGGGTCAGTGTCAACAACCAAAACGTAAATACAGTTAAAATGTTGACAGTCTATACTGTGCCTATATTATAAATGTCAATATGATCAGAAATAGTGACATGTAAAAATAGAAATGCATGTCTGTCTATATTGTGTCTGTCAACATTTTCATTGTTGACATAATAGCATGCAGAGTATTGTCTGATTGCAACTAACATATTAACAGTATTCAATGTCGACATTATGACTGTGTCTACATTTTAACTGTTGACTATATCACCCTGTCGACCATATCTCCACCTTGACCCTTTGGTTGGTGACATTTTGGCCATGGCGACTCTTTCACATTCTACCTTGATGACCTGTTGACCTTTTGATTTTCTGCTTTGGCAACAGGACATTCCTCCCTAACCATCTCCTCAATCACAGGATATGTAGAACTCTTAATATGGGTCACATTTTCGTTCAGTTTAATATTGAGCAACTGATATTACTGTAAATGAGGTTCTAAGACATCGTATAATGTATTAGTTTGAGCAACATTATATTATGGGCAATACTGTTCCTTCTTTAGGAAACTGTGGTAATTAGTAGTGGACAGACTGTTTTTTTAATACAAAACAAATAAAACACACTAGCTCTATTCACTTGTATCTTTAAAACAATTAATTTTCTATGATTATAACTATACTGGTCCAATGTATATATAAAATTGATACAGCTGTGAGGTACTTCATGAATTCCGTTGGAAAATGAGGAGCCTAATGGGAGCAGTATATTGTTTCCCCTAGGAAAATGGTAATGCGGGGACATGTGAAGAAGACCTCTTGTGAAACATACATGGTTTGCTATGTAACACATTTAATTTCTAGAATATAACATTACGAGTTGCAGGAATAAAATGTTCAGACTAGAATCCACATAAGTATCAGTATGTTTCTGGGTCAGTCACAGTGGCAGAAATATACCACAGGGGAGTAAACACTATTACCTGGTATTTAGTTTGATTTTCCTCTTCAACTGTTTTCTACTTTTGCTGAAAATATGAATTCACCTCTAAAAATATATTTAATTAAATTCATTACAGGAGGGAGTTTTGGCTCATTAAACATAATTATTTCTCATCACCCTCCAAGACAAAGGGGCATATGCATCAATGCTTGGAGAGAGATAAAGTACCAACCAACCAACCAACCAACCAACCAACCAACCAACCAACCAACCAGATCCTGTCATTTTTTTAAAACACAGCCTGCAGCATGGCAGGAGCTGATTGGCTGGTACTTTATCTCTCTCCACTTTATCTCTTGTCAAGTGCTGATGCATATGCTCATAGTGTGGGGTACATTTAACTTATGTATTGATTTTTGTGTTTTATTAAACTTAATTACAAACAGTATAACATCAGCAATTGTCAGTCACTGCTTTTTAGTCCACCTTAAATGTTCCTAATGGAAAACGTATGGTACCCTTTCTGTGCTAGAAGGAACTTGACCTTTGTTGGGGAAAGAACCGGCTTCAGTCATCATTCATAAGTTTAGCTGAGAGCTAAATGTTTTGTGGCCTAGTAACAGGTAATTTTGTATGTTTTTTAACCTATCATAAAAGTCAAATGCCACACGATCCCGTCTACCCAATGCTTCAGAACTTACAACTTATTTTACTATAGACTGAATAAATTAACTGATGTAAAAAACACACTTCTCAACAGATAATTAATATCCCTTCATTTTCACTGTTCCATTCCTGAGAAGCATTTTACCTTTGTATTATACATACCTCCCAACATTGTGAAGTTTGAATTCAGGAACTTGCGAATGCTGATAAGGGGAATGGCCTCATGGAAAAGGGGAGTGACCTTGTGGCACATCCCCATTTGCAGCACTCCTAGTGATGTTGGGCTGTTCCTACGCCCTCCCCACACTGTATACAGATGTTGTGCATCCTCCCAAACTTTCCTCTCCTTCGGAACACTATGGCCACTGGTGGGATAGCAGGACAGTCCCTGAAAGGTGGGACAGTTGGGAGGTATAGTGTTCTGGGAGGTGTAGTCCAGTAGTTAGCCATGGCCTACAGAACACAGTGCTGTTGGATACTGGAGATACTGATATTGCAGGGCTGATTTTGAAAATACACAGCAACTAAAGGTCACGGGGAAGGTACAAAAGCAAAAAGGAGCAAGTAACTGCACCCTGGAAGTTGATAAAACCATCTTATACTGGCATTGGGGCAGGGCAAGACTAAAGGCTGAATCTGAGCAAAACCAGCTATGTACTATTAGACGATGTAGTATCTAGAGATGTGCATGGACCTCTGTGTTTTGGTTCTAAATCTTCATTGTGTTTTGGTTTTACAAAAACTACCCTCAAATGTTTTGGTTTTGGTTTTGTATCTGGATTTATTGAAAATATTATAAAAAATTAAATCATGTAATGGATTTGCTTTTGTTCATACAGTATTATTAATAACCATTAATCATTACCATTAAGTTCCAGCTAATTCTGACAAATTATGACCACTTCAGACCACTTCACAAAAGCCCAGTAGAAATTATATATTACTAACATAGTTGCTACTGTAGTAGCAGCAAAATAGTTACATTCCAAAAACATTCCCTCTCCCAAATCAATTACTTCTCCTGGGTCTCTGAGTTGGCCTGGGATTTGGGATTGGAAAATAAGGGATGGGGGTGGGAGGGTGATGGGAATGGTGAATGTTTTCCAATACCCAGCACCAGGCTAAACCAGCGTGAGGGGTTTACACTAAAGCAGGGAGACACACAGCATGTTCAGCAGGGGGCATAACAGCAATCAGCCCCAAACTGGTCAGCACAGGGCTAGAATTCTTCGGAAAGTGGAGACCCCAAAGTTAAAATGGGGTCATCACTCATGAGGAACAACTAGCACATGGCTATTCCTAGCACCCCCTGGTGGTGGTGGGTGCAGAGTTAATGGTATTAAAAGAGTTAATATTGGCCCTCATTCCGAGTTGTTCGCTCGCAAGCTGCTTTTAGCAGCATTGCACACGCTAAGCCGCCGCCTACTGGGAGTGAATCTTAGCATCTTAAAATTGCGAACGAAAGATTCGCAATATTGCGATAAGACATCTCTGTGCAGTTTCTGAGTAGCTCGAGACTTACTCTGCCAGTGCGATCATTTCAGTGCTTGTCGTTCCTGGTTTGACGTCACAAACACACCCAGCGTTCGCCCAGACACTCCTCCGTTTCTCCAGCCACTCCCGCGTTTTTCCCAGAAACGGTAGCGTTTTTTCACACACGCCCCTAAAACGTCCTGTTTCCGCCCAGAAACACCCACTTCCTGTCAATCACATTACGATCACCAGAACGATGAAAAAGCCGTGAGTAAAATTCCTAACTGCATAGCAAATTTACTTGGCGCAGTCGCACTGCGGACATTGCGCATGCGCACTAAGCGGAAAATCGCTGCGATGCGAAGAAAATTACAGAGCGAACAACTCGGAATGACCCCCATTGTTCTTTACAGGCAGACTACATGTCCCAACCTACCCTGGCATGCCATCACTTGTGGAACAACAAGAGACAGCATGCCCTGACATTAAGGGCCCACTGGCACCTGTAAAAAATGTATTGAAACCTCAATCCGACCTTTAGTAAAATTACACTGCTCTCTTTCTCTTTCTCTCTCTCTCTCTCTCTCTCTCTCTCTCTCTATTTTGCTCTCTATCTCTCATCTCTGACACTGGTAGGAGGGGTCAGAGTTCACACCTGCTGTCAGTACAGTCCAATGTGATGACATCATTTTTATCAGCAGTTGATTTTATTAAATAGACAATACAACACTGTCATTAAAAGGATTGTTTGCTTACAGATGGTTTTCTCTACTGGTCTATACATGCCATTATGCAACATTAAATAAGTATACAGATTTTCTTTCTGACCCAACATAAGTAATAGGCATGCATGAAATAAAATATATGTAAGCAAGTTTACGAAAATGTATATTTACCTTAGTACTTGTCTTTATGAAGGGCAATAACTGCAGCCATGCATGATTGGAAGGGCAAAAATGTATTGCCCTCAAAATTTTGCCAAAGAGTCTGGTGATTGAATACTATGCCCCTGGTATTTAGGCATTATTTTCAATGGACTACTACTGTGTTAATTGTCAGCCCTGTATGTTAAATACTCTGTAAATGTAAATTTAGCGCATTCAAAATACATCCACCTGGTATGACAAGGTAATCAGAGCTAAAACATGAATTAACAAATCATTCTGCACGCATAGTGACGGCTCTAGCTGTGATAGCAGTGCATTCCTGACACAACAGCTGAATCTGTGCTCACACAACAAAGCACATGTAGGTGGACGTAAACCCCCTATGGAAATACAATTACTCACAGCAGCTATATTAAGCTCAAATAATACACGTTCTATAGTTCTGTACCCTACATTATACTTGTTCTTATTCAAATTTGTATTTTTATAAATAGTGTAAGAAAAAAAAAGTCTGTCATATAACATTCTGCAACTAAAAGAGATTTTATTATTTAAACTTTTCATACATGTCATAATTCGTTGAGCATTTTATTATCATTAACAATATTCATGATTCACATTAAAGATTCCATTATATTGACCATACTTTCTTTACATATGTCAGTGATCATTGCATTTTATTCGGGTTCGCCACTTACCCTGAGGTAGTTGAGGGTGAAATTGGTTAGACCCATCCTAGTGATGTTTTTGGAAAGTTGCTCTAGCACCTGTGGGTCCGGTGCCTATATACACAGGAAATACAAAAACATATTATTAACTGAACACATAACATTACAGAGCAATACAATAAAATGTTAGTACAGTGTTTAACTGAATATAACTAAACCCATTAAACAATTAGAAATATCATTGGCATATTTCTATGTTAGACATCTGCACATTTAGGGGCTATTTATTATAACTTGTGGTGGTCCTGGGAAATTAAGTTTCTACCTGACTGCTACTGTAGATCAGGTAATGGACACAAAGCACAGTGATGAATGGGCCAGTAACATAAGGGGTCATTCCGAGTTGATTGCTAGCTGCTTTTGTTCGCTGCGCAGCGATCAGGCAAAAAAAGGCACTTCTGCGGCGCAATGCGCACATGCGTTGTACTATTACAACGAACAATGTAGTTTCACACAAGGTCTAGCGAAGCTTTTCAGTCGCACTGGCAGCCGCAGAGTGATAGGAAGAGGGCATTTCTGGGTGTCAACTGACCGTTTTCAGGGAGTGCTCGAAAAAACTCAGGCGTGCCAGGAAAAACGCAGGCGTGGCTGGCCGAATGCAGGGCGTGTTCGTGACGTCAAAACAGGAACTGAACAGTCTGAAGTGATCGCAAGCGCTGAGTAGGTCTGAAGCTACTCTGAAACTGTACAAAATTATTTTGTAGCCGCTCTGCGATCCTTTCGTTCACACTTCTGCTAAGCTAAAATACACTCACAGTGAGAGGCGGCATAGCGTTTGCACGGCTGCTAAAAACTGCTAGCGAGCGATCAACTCGGAATGACCACCATAAACCATTAGATAGCACTGTAGCTGCAAGGCTGAAAGGTTAATTGGTAGTAAATGCTTATTTGGCGTCACCAAACAATTTCCTGATTTAAAACCCTAAGAGGCCCATTAATTAACATTATTTTTACTAAAATAATGTGGAAAAGGGTATTTTCACACCCTTTTCGCTCTGCTTCCATTCCTCCCCGTCTGCTTTCACTCCTTCACCTCTGCTTCCATGCTTTCTCCTCTGCTCCAACTCCTCCCCACATGCTCCCAGTCCTCCCCCTCTGCTTCCACTCATTATTTTAGTATCACCTGAATGTGATATCACCTGAATGCATTGCAATCTGCACCCTTTTGCCCAGCTTTCTCTGCCCCTGGCAGAAAAAGCTGAGCGGACCCGGCTCCAGTGATCAGCTATGTGTGTCCTATGGACACATAAGCTGATCAAAGTGTTAAAAATAATAAAAAAAAAAAGTAAAAAAATAAATAAATCATACTCTCCTGTCCAGGGAGCCGGTGTCCGCTGCTCCGGTAAGCGCTGCTGGGCGCCAGGTCCCCCATGTGCTGCGCTCTGACCCCGGTGCAGTAAAGTGACGCTGCAAAGCGGCTGCGCACTTTACAGCACTGGGGCACGCAGGATCCAAAGCCAGGCAGCCCAGCAGGAGCAGCGCGAACCGGCTCCCTGGACAGGCGAGTACCCCTGCGTGACATGGCGTGTTCCACGTCACGCAGGGGTACTCGCGACAGGGGGGTCGACCGGTAGCGGCGATGTCGGCAGGGGCGGCGCATGCGCAGCAGAACATTGGGGTATTTTTTACGAATGATGCTGCGGAGTGTCATCGCATGGACAGAGCTTGACCGCAAGCTGTGTCACTGCATGTAATAGCTGATACATCCCTGTGATGTAGTCAATTATCGCAGTGTAAGTTTGGGCGATTATATCACCTGTCATTCACATCCTGGATCGGGATGGTGATAGATAGGCCCCTAAATCTACACAATGAATGTCTCAGTGGGCGGAACCTTGGTAATGTGTGTGTGTGGGGGGCATCAACAGAGAGCGAGAGCCGGGTACAAATAGTCAGCGGCATAGAGTGCCCAGTCCTAGGGATGGTCATCAGATAGCATCCATCGTTTGCAGGGCCGGTTCAAGCCTGCTCGGCGCCCCGGGCAGGAAACGGGGCGTGGCCTAATACAGGGGGCGTGGTCAGTTACGCCCCCTGTACATTACTAGCGCCGCTTGACTGCTGAGCGGTGCGCGATGACGTCATTGCGCACCGCACAGCAAAAGGTCCTCTCCACGAAGGGAAACTAGACGCGTAGCGTCTAGTTTCCCTTCATGGAGAGGACCTTTTGCTGTGCGGTGCGCGATGACGTCATCGCGCACCGCTCAGCAAAGGTACACTCCACGAAGGGAAACTAGACGCTACGCGTCTAGTTCCCTTCACAGGAGGCAGGGACACAGCGGGCAGCGGAGGCGGACGGGGGACACAGCGGGCAGCAGTGGCGGATCTTGCCACGGTGCGGCGCCTTCCGGATGGCGCCAGCGCCCTCCGGAAGGCGGCGCCCCGGGCAAAAGTCCTGCTTGCCCGTGGCAAGATCCGCTACTGATCGTTTGATAGAAGCTTCCCAATGATATATAAATGTAAAAACCCGCGCTGAGCCTGGGATTTAAATGCTTGAGCTGCTCTGTATGTAAAGATATTTGTAAAAGAATAAACCAAAGCGCTTGTAAAAATGTAAATGAGAGCAGTGAATGGCTGTATTGTAGCCAAATTAAAACAATGTAACAATTTGTGCAATACCTGTAAATAAAAACAAACAAATGGTTCTGATGTTTACAGCCCTTTTGTAAATTTGACTGGGATCTCCAAGCGGTGCTTAATGATTGCAGGGGTTCCGTAATTTGCCGTGTAGGCAGGTCTGTGTGTGGATCGTCCCGAAACCTGACTCTCCCTATACTACCAACCTTGTTGCTGGTGACGTCCGTCTTCCTCCGGCTGGTTCCCCCGCTCTGACTTGTACTCTTCTCCGGCCGCCGCTCACTTGCGCTGTGCAGCGCTGAGTGAATGATCACAGTCCCGAACTGTCAAGCGGCTGTAACTACGGCTCCCAGAGAGTCAGCTGCACGCTGACATGAAAAGCAAATGAATGGCTAGGTTATTTGTGATAAGTCCGTTTCCCAGGGAAAGACTGCTTGGAGATCCCAGTCAAATTTACAAAAGGGCTGTAAACATCAGAACCATTTGTTTGTTTTTATTTACAGGTATTGCACAAATTGTTACATTGTTTTAATTTGGCTACAATACAGCCATTCACTGCACTCATTTACATTTTTACAAGCGCTTTGGTTTATTCTTTTACAAGAAGCTTCCCAATGCCCAGTCAATGGCTGGCTGCTTCTGTGCACCACTGGTAGTGGTGTCTGTAGCTTAGCTAGTGTGCGCATGCGCAAAGCTCTGGATGCTTCTGTGCATGCTCACAGTAAAACCATCAATGGTTATACTATTGAATGGATGCTATATGATGACTTGTAGCCAACGCATCATTGGATTCGATGTCAGAAGCCCAGCAACAATTCATCAATGCTAGATTTCCGATGTCCATCCCTACTCAGCTCCCAGTGAAGAAGACAGGAATCTCAAGGAGAGGTGAAGGTCTTCTTTAATATAACTATATAGCTCCATGCACTACAGGGATGGGGGAGAATCTGGTTTCAGGAGATTGGTCCGATGAGAAAGAGAGAGAGAGAGAGAGAGAGAGAGAGAGAGAAGGGGAGGAAAAATAAGGTGTGAAATAAAGGGAAGAGCAGGGAAGAGGAAATATAAGATCATGTAGAGAAAGCAATGAGGATGGGGCATAATTTACTCACAGACCACCATATGATTTAATAACTAAAAGTATATCTAGAGAAGGCAAAGGGGAGGGGGTTGCTGAGTCTTTGCCCCAGGTAACAGAAGGCCTGGCTTCTCCCTGGATATACGTACGCTATAAAACCCATCATGATGTATACTGTTTACTTCATTATATTGCCATTTATTTGCCCTTCTGTTGCACCAATAAAAAATAAATAAATAAATAAGGATTACATCACAAAGAAAAAGAAAGGCTAGTGAGAATTGTATCCACTATACAAAACAACAAAAGTTGTACTGTGGTCAATATTTCAAGGCAGAGGTATTGGCAAGGACAAGTCTTTAAAACCTGGGACTGCCCCTTGAAATTAGGGACAGATGGCAGATATGAAACATCCTGCTCCAGAGATGAATGTAGATACTTACATGCATGGCTAGTATGCTGCGAGGTACTAATTCTCTGTATTGTCTAATGGTAAAGTGCCATGTCTTGATTCTCATGAGATCATCAAATGTAAACTCCAGGATGAGCCGGCCTTCAGTGCATACCTGCATTGCAAATATAAACAAATACATTTTCACATTTAAAGGAGGGACAGTTAGCTTATACTTTTAAGATAAAAATGTTTTTATGTTCTATATTTGCATAAAGACATTTTCATGGGTGACAGTGGTTTTGTTTACATAAAGCAGGGACCCATAAGTGGTTTTCAGTGGTCCATTCCTCTCCCTCTCTACTTCTGTTTCCACTCCCGCTCTGCTCCTACACTTCCCCCTCTGCTTCCACACCTCCTCCTCTGCTCCTACTCCTCCCTCTGCTGCCACTCCTCCTCCTCAGCTTCCACTCTTCCGCCTCAGCTTCCACTCCTCGCCCTCTGCTTCAACTTCTCCTCCTCTGCTTCCACTCCCTCCCCCTCTGCTTAAACTCCCCCCCTCTGCTTTCACTCCTACACCTCTGCTTCCATGTCTCCTCCTCAGCTCCCACTCCTCCACCTCTGCTTCCACTCTACCACCTCTGCTTCCCCTCCTTCTCCTCTGTTTCCACTCCTCCCCCTCTGCTTCCACTTCTCCTCCTCTGCTTCCACTCTTCCACCTCTGCTTCCACTCCTTCTCCTCCCTTTCCACTCCTCCCCCTCTGCTTACACTCCCCCCCTCTGCTTTCACTCCTTCACCACTGCTTCCATGTCTCCTCCTCAGCTCCCACTCCTCCCTCTCTGCTTCCACTCTTCAACCTCTGCTTCAACTCTTCTTCTTCTGCTTCCACTCTTACGCCTCTGCTTCCACTCCTCCTCCTCTGTTTCCACTCCTCCCACTCTGCTTCCACTCCTTCCCCTCTGCTTTCACTCCTTCCCCTCTGCTTCCATGTCTCCTCCTCAGCTTCCACTCCTCCCTGTCTGCTCCCACTCCTCCCTCTCTGCTTCCACTCTTCAACCTCTGCTTCAACTCTTCTTCTTCTTCTTCTGCTTCCACTCTTCCGCCTCTGCTTCCACTCCTCCTCCTCTGTTTCCGCTCCTCCCAATCTGCTTCCAGTTGTCCTCCTCTGCTTACACTCCTTCCCCTCAGCTTTCACTCCTTCACCTCTGCTTCCATGTCTCCTCCTCAGCTCCCACTCCTCCCCGTCTGCTTCCACTCCTCCCTCTCTGCTTCCACTCTTCAACCTCTGCTTCAACTCTTCTTCTTCTGCTTCCACTCCTCCTCCTCAGCTCCCACTCCTTCACCTCTGCTTCCATGTCTCCTCCTCAGCTCCCACTCCCCCCCCTCTGCTTTCACTCCTCCCTCTCTGCTTCCATGTCTCCTCCTCAGCTCCCACTCCTCCCCCTCTGCTTTCACTCCTCCCTCTCCGCTTCCATGTCGCCTCCTCAGCTCCCACTCCTCCCTGTTTGCTCGCACTCCTCCCGCTCTGCTTCCATTCCTCCTCCTCTGCTTTCACTCCTTCACCTCTGCTTCCATGCTTTCTCCTCTGCTCCAATTCCTCCCCACATGCTCCCAGTCCTCCCCCTCTGCTTCCACTCCTCCCCCTGTAAAGAAATAACTGACAAGAAAGGAAAGCATTTCTACCTGCAGATAGGAAGGAGAGTGGTGCAGAAGGAGATGGGGATTTTTAGCACACACATAGGTGAAGGATATATTTGACAGGTGAACCAGGACAAAGAACATTTTTTGTAGATTTTATAGCGTCATTACATATTTCAGAATGGAATTCTTAAATAATGGAGTTTCTTTCTGTGCCAATAAATATTGGAACCATGTTTCTATTTAAAATCAATTATTTCAGAGAACCACATATAGTAAGAGACAAACGATCATATTACATCTATCATGCAGACCATTGCTAAAATAATCAAAATATTGATGTATAGAAAAGAACGCTTTCATTTGTACT
The DNA here is from genome assembly GCF_028390025.1 of Pseudophryne corroboree. Classification (NCBI taxonomy): domain Eukaryota; kingdom Metazoa; phylum Chordata; class Amphibia; order Anura; family Myobatrachidae; genus Pseudophryne; species Pseudophryne corroboree. The sequence continues at coordinate 1,085,876,406 of NC_086444.1, forward strand.
GTTTTCTCGATTCATAAGCTTTTATCCAGTGATACCCAATTTCTAAACTGTTTCTCTTTGTTTTGCCATGCGTTTTAGTTCAGCGAGCAAAGAAAAATGAATCTGTTTACCAGTAGTAATTCAATACAATCAGAATACTAGAAAAATATGAGATCAGGTGAAATCATATTATACAAAGGAAGCATTTTTGTAGAAATACGTTATATATCTCTTCTACCTACAACTTACAGATATGCATATAATAACTGATAAACAAGTCAAAGACTAAATTAAGTCTAATTAATCTGTGTTTTGCTTAAATTATGAACATTTTTATTTTATTTGAAAAACATAATTACAATTACACTTGCTGATTTAAAGAAACAGAATTTCACATCAGGAATCAATGCAGAAGTCCATCAACTGCCCTTTTATGCTCCAATAAAATGAGTTAATTAATTTGGATAAATACTTGAGATTTTGATCATTCTCAACAAATAAATTGCTTAATTACCATTAATCCATTTTCTCATAGACACCAGGCATCAATAGTTTTCATCTAACAGGTAATCACAGTTATCAAACTTGGACAATCACATTTCCGAACAATCAACAATCTCTGCAATATTCCTGGTCACATTTGCTATAAGGATTGATCTTATTGAATATGTAGCAATCATAACAAATTAAAATCAGTGCTCAAAATGGACATAATTTAACATTTTTTTCTGTGACCTGCAGCATCAGTCATATGACCTCCATCTCTATCTCTTTCTCTCTCTCTCTGCTTTATTTGTCATTGTGTCAGGCAACTTGAAGAGATAGAAAAAATTCTCATTGACAATACCTATAATTAATATTAATAATATTAGATCGGCTAGCTTACCCAACAGGGATTAACCCTTTGAAATGGTGTTACATAGAAACATAGAATTTGACAGCAGATAAGAACCACTTGACCCATCTAGTCTGTCCTTTTTCTATCCTTTAGGTAATGTCAACCCTTTTGATCCTTAGTGCATTGTAAGGCTATTCATATGCCTATCTCACGCATGTTTAAATTTCTCTACTGTCTTAGCCTCTACCACCTCTGATGGGAGGTTATCCACTACCCTTTCTCTTACGTAATTTTTCCTTAAATTTCCTCTGAACCTACTATACCTCCTTCCAGTTTCAGTGTATGGTCTCAAGTTTTAATACTTCTCTTCCTTTGAAGAATGTTTTTGTTCTGTACTTTGTAAAAACCCTTGGTACAGTATATTTGAAAGTTTTTATCATGTCCCTATTTTCCCTTCTCTGCTCCAAACTGTACATGTTAAGATCTTTTAGTCTTTCCGGGTAAGTTTTTTTGATGTAGGTCATGCACCATTTTAGTTGCCCTTCTTTGTACGCTCTCTGATGTATTTATATCCTTCTGGAAATATGGTCTCCAGAACTGGACACAGTGGGGCAGATGTATTATGCCTGGAGAAGGCATAAAGAAGTGAAAAAGTGGTGATAATTGCAAGATGATAACGCACCAGCCAATCAGCTCCAGTATGTAAATTGACAGTTATGCGCTGATTGGCTGGTGAGTTGTCACCTTGCACTTATCACTGCTTTATTATTTCTTTATCCCTTTTTCCAGGCTTAATACATCTGCCCCAGTATTCCATATGAGGCCGTACCAATAACCTATACAGTGAATTATTACTTATTTTTTCCTGCTACTAATTCCTCCCAATATGCAACCAAGCATCTGGCTTGCCTTTTTCATTGCTTTGTTGCATTGCTTCCCTACCTTTAAATCACTTGAAATAGTAACTCCTAAATCCCTTTCCTTCTCAGTAGTTTCCATTATAGCACCCTTGATACTATATTTAGCCTTTGGGTTTTTGAGACCCACATGCAGAATTTTAAATTTTTTAGCATTAAACTGTAGTTGCCACATTCTTGATCATTCCTCAAGTCTACCTAGATCATCAATCATTTGTTTTACCCCTCCGATTGTGTCTACCCTGTTGCATATCTTTATGTAATCTACAAAAAGGCACACTATCCCTTCAATACCATTTTCAATGTCACCGACAAAGATATTAAAGAGCATTGATCCAAGAACAGATCCCTGGGATACTCCACTGGTAACATTTCCCTCCATAGAATGCACTACATGTACTACAACTGTCTGTTTCCTGACCTGCAACTAGGTTCTTATCCATTTAACTGTTTTATAATCCAATTCCACGCTTTTGAGTTTATTTTGCAGTCTGCGATGTAGGATAGTATTAAATGCCTTAGTAAAGTCTAGATATGCTACACCTATGAGCCTCCCTTGAGCAATTATTCTAGTCATGAAGTAAAAAAAAAGTCAGTGAGATTTGTTTGGCATGTTCTCACCCCAGTAAATCCATGTTGTTTGACTTCCTTAAGTAGTTTGATTTAAGATATTCCACAATTCTTTCTTTTAATAGTGTTTCCATTACTTTCCCTACTATTGATTCAAAGCTTAGTGGTCTGTAGTTTCTTGTTTCTTCCTTGCTTCCACTTTTGTGCAGTGGAACTACATTCAATCTTTTCCATTCTACATTCTACATTTTCCAACTACATTCACTCTTTTCACATTCCTCTGGAATTACACCTGTAGCTAGGGACTGGTTTAATAATTGTGTTAATGGTGCTTCCAGCACATCTTTAAGCTCTTTAGTATTCTTGGATGTATCCTTTTTTGGCCCAATTAATTTATCCACTTTCAATTTTGAGACTTATGTTACTGTATGACCTTCTCCCCTGTAAATCTACTTTCATCTAGAGATGAGCGGGTTCGGTTTCTCTGAATCCGAACCCGCCAGAACTTCATGTTTTTTTTCACGGGTCCGAGCGACTCGGATCTTCCCGCCTTGCTCGGTTAACCCGAGCGCGCCCGAACGTCATCATGACGCTGTCGGATTCTCGTGAGGCTCGGATTCTATCGCGAGACTCGGATTCTATATAAGGAGCCGCGCGTCGCCGCCATTTTCACACGTGCATTGAGATTGATAGGGAGAGGACGTGGCTGGCGTCCTCTCCATTTAGATTATAAGAGACTGAGAGAGATTTACTGGAGCTGACTAGGAGGAGTACTGTTACTGTAGAAGTGTAGAGACTGAGTGGAGAGAGTTTACTAGTGAGGACAGTGCAGTTTACTTTATAATCCGTTCTCTGCCTGAAAAAAGCGATACACAGCACACAGTGACTCAGTCACATACCATATCTGTGTGCACTGCTCAGGCTCAGGCCAGTGTGCTGCATCATCTATTATCTATATATAATATTATATATATCTGTCTGACTGCTCAGCTCACACAGCTTATAATTGTGGGGGAGACTGGGGAGCACTACTGCAGTGCCAGTTATAGGTTATAGCAGGAGCCAGGAGTACATAATATATTATATAGTGAGTGACCACCAGACACACAGTGCAGTTTATTTAATATATCCGTTCTCTGCCTGAAAAAAGCGATACACACAGTGACTCAGTCAGTCACATACCATATCTGTGTGCACTGCTCAGGCCAGTGTGCTGCATCATCTATTATCTATATATAATATTATATATATCTGTCTGACTGCTCAGCTCACACAGCTTATAATTGTGGGGGAGACTGGGGAGCACTACTGCAGTGCCAGTTATAGGTTATAGCAGGAGCCAGGAGTACATAATATATTATATAGTGAGTGACCACCAGACACACAGTGCAGTTTATTTAATATATCCGTTCTCTGCCTGAAAAAAGCGATACACACAGTGACTCAGTCAGTCACATACCATATCTGTGTGCACTGCTCAGGCTCAGGCCAGTGTGCTGCATCATCTATTATCTATATATAATATTATATATATCTGTCTGACTGCTCAGCTCACACAGCTTATAATTGTGGGGGAGACTGGGGAGCACTACTGCAGTGCCAGTTATAGGTTATAGCAGGAGCCAGGAGTACATAATATATTATATAGTGAGTGACCACCAGACACACAGTGCAGTTTATTTAATATATCCGTTCTCTGCCTGAAAAAAGCGATACACACAGTGACTCAGTCAGTCACATACCATATCTGTGTGCACTGCTCAGGCTCAGGCCAGTGTGCTGCATCATCTATATATATATTATATATCTGTCTGACTGCTCAGCTCACACAGCTTATAATTGTGGGGGAGACTGGGGAGCACTACTGCAGTGCCAGTTATAGGTTATAGCAGGAGCCAGGAGTACATATTATATTAAAATTAAACAGTGCACACTTTTGCTGCAGGAGTGCCACTGCCAGTGTGACTGACCAGTGACCTGACCACACTGACCACCAGTATAGTTAGTAGTATACTTATATTGTGATTGCCTGAAAAAGTTAAACACTCGTCGTGTGACTTCACTTGTGTGTTGTTGTTTTTTTTATTCTATAAAAATAAAACTCATTCTGCTGACAGACAGTGTCCAGCAGGTCCGTCATTATATAATATATAATATATACCTGTCCGGCTGCAGTAGTGATATATATATATTTTTTATATCATTTATCATCCAGTCGCAGCAGACACAGTACGGTAGTTCACGGCTGTGGCTACCTCTGTGTCTCTGCACTCGGCAGGCAGTCCGTCCATAATTGTAATACCACCTAACCGTGGATTTTTTTCATTCTTCTTTATACATACATAGTTACATAGACATCTTCTCTTTATCAACCAGTCTATATTAGCTGCAGACACAGTACAGTACGGTAGTTCACGGCTGTGGCTACCTCTGTGTCTGCACTCGGCAGGCAGTCCGTCCATAATTGTATACCACCTAACCGTGGTTTTTTTTCATTCTTCTTTATACATACATAGTTACATAGACATCTTCTCTTTATCAACCAGTCTATATTAGCTGCAGACACAGTACAGTACGGTAGTTCACGGCTGTGGCTACCTCTGTGTCTGCACTCGGCAGGCAGTCCGTCCATAATTGTATACCACCTAACCGTGGATTTTTTTCAGTCTTCTTTATACATACATAGTTACATAGACATCTTCTCTTTATCAACCAGTCTATATTAGCTGCAGACACAGTACAGTACGGTAGTTCACGGCTGTGGCTACCTCTGTGTCTGCAGTTGGCAGGCAGTCCATAATTGTATACTAGTATCCATCTCCATTGTTTACCTGAGGTGCCTTTTAGTTGTGCCTATTAAAATATGGAGAACAAAAATGTTGAGGTTCCAAAATTAGGGAAAGATCAAGATCCACTTCCACCTCGTGCTGAAGCTGCTGCCACTAGTCATGGCCGAGACGATGAAATGCCAGCAACGTCGTCTGCCAAGGCCGATGCCCAATGTCATAGTACAGAGCATGTCAAATCCAAAACACCAAATATCAGAAAAAAAAGGACTCCAAAACCTAAAATAAAATTGTCGGAGGAGAAGCGTAAACTTGCCAATATGCCATTTACCACACGGAGTGGCAAGGAACGGCTGAGGCCCTGGCCTATGTTCATGGCTAGTGGTTCAGCTTCACATGAGGATGGAAGCACTCAGCCTCTCGCTAGAAAAATGAAAAGACTCAAGCTGGCAAAAGCAGCACAGCAAAGAACTGTGCATTCTTCGAAATCCCAAATCCACAAGGAGAGTCCAATTGTGTCGGTTGCAATGCCTGACCTTCCCAACACTGGACGTGAAGAGCATGCGCCTTCCACCATTTGCACGCCCCCTGCAAGTGCTGGAAGGAGCACCCGCAGTCCAGTTCCTGATAGTCAGATTGAAGATGTCAGTGTTGAAGTACACCAGGATGAGGAGGATATGGGTGTTGCTGGCGCTGGGGAGGAAATTGACCAGGAGGATTCTGATGGTGAGGTGGTTTGTTTAAGTCAGGCACCCGGGGAGACACCTGTTGTCCGTGGGAGGAATATGGCCGTTGACATGCCAGGTGAAAATACCAAAAAAATCAGCTCTTCGGTGTGGAGGTATTTCACCAGAAATGCGGACAACAGGTGTCAAGCCGTGTGTTCCCTTTGTCAAGCTGTAATAAGTAGGGGTAAGGACGTTAACCACCTCGGAACATCCTCCCTTATACGTCACCTGCAGCGCATTCATAATAAGTCAGTGACAAGTTCAAAAACTTTGGGTGACAGCGGAAGCAGTCCACTGACCAGTAAATCCCTTCCTCTTGTAACCAAGCTCACGCAAACCACCCCACCAACTCCTTCAGTGTCAATTTCCTCCTTCCCCAGGAATGCCAATAGTCCTGCAGGCCATGTCACTGGCAATTCTGACGAGTCCTCTCCTGCCTGGGATTCCTCCGATGCATCCTTGCGTGTAACGCCTACTGCTGCTGGCGCTGCTGTTGTTGCCGCTGGGAGTCGATGGTCATCCCAGAGGGGAAGTCGTAAGCCCACTTGTACTACTTCCAGTAAGCAATTGACTGTTCAACAGTCCTTTGCGAGGAAGATGAAATATCACAGCAGTCATCCTACTGCAAAGCGGATAACTGAGGCCTTGGCATCCTGGGTGGTGAGAAACGTGGTTCCGGTATCCATCATTACTGCAGAGCCAACTAGAGACTTGTTGGAGGTACTGTGTCCCCGGTACCAAATACCATCTAGGTTCCATTTCTCTAGGCAGGCGATACCGAAAATGTACACAGACCTCAGAAAAAGAGTCACCAGTGTCCTAAAAAATGCAGCTGTACCCAATGTCCACTTAACCACGGACATGTGGACAAGTGGAGCAGGGCAGGGTCAGGACTATATGACTGTGACAGCCCACTGGGTAGATGTATGGACTCCCGCCGCAAGAACAGCAGCGGCGGCACCAGTAGCAGCATCTCGCAAACGCCAACTCTTTCCTACGCAGGCTACGCTTTGTATCACCGGTTTCCAGAATACGCACACAGCTGAAAACCTCTTACGGCAACTGAGGAAGATCATCGCGGAATGGCTTACCCCAATTGGACTCTCCTGTGGATTTGTGGCATCGGACAACGCCAGCAATATTGTGTGTGCATTAAATATGGGCAAATTCCAGCACGTCCCATGTTTTGCACATACCTTGAATTTGGTGGTGCAGAATTTTTTAAAAAACGACAGGGGCGTGCAAGAGATGCTGTCGGTGGCCAGAAGAATTGCGGGACACTTTCGGCGTACAGGCACCACGTACAGAAGACTGGAGCACCACCAAAAACTACTGAACCTGCCCTGCCATCATCTGAAGCAAGAAGTGGTAACGAGGTGGAATTCAACCCTCTATATGCTTCAGAGGTTGGAGGAGCAGCAAAAGGCCATTCAAGCCTATACAATTGAGCACGATATAGTAGGTGGAATGCACCTGTCTCAAGCGCAGTGGAGAATGATTTCAACGTTGTGCAAGGTTCTGATGCCCTTTGAACTTGCCACACGTGAAGTCAGTTCAGACACTGCCAGCCTGAGTCAGGTCATTCCCCTCATCAGGCTTTTGCAGAAGAAGCTGGAGGCATTGAAGAAGGAGCTAAAAGGGAGCGATTCCGCTAGGCATGTGGGACTTGTGGATGCAGCCCTTAATTCGCTTAACAAGGATTCACGGGTGGTCAATCTGTTGAAATCAGAGCACTACATTTTGGCCACCGTGCTCGGTCCTAGATTTAAAGCCTACCTTGGATCTCTCTTTCCGGCAGACACAAGTCTGCTGGGGTTGAAAGACCTGCTGGTGACAAAATTGTCAAGTCAAGCGGAACGCGACCTGTCAACATCTCCTCCTTCACATTCTCCCGCAACTGGGGGTGCGAGGAAAAGGCTCAGAATTCCGAGCCCACCCGCTGGCGGTGATGCAGGGCAGTCTGGAGCGACTGCTGATGCTGACATCTGGTCCGGACTGAAGGACCTGACAACGATTACGGACATGTCGTCTACTGTCACTGCATATGATTCTCTCAACATTGATAGAATGGTGGAGGATTATATGAGTGACCGCATCCAAGTAGGCACGTCACACAGTCCGTACTTATACTGGCAGGAAAAAGAGGCAATTTGGAGGCCCTTGCACAAACTGGCTTTATTCTACCTAAGTTGCCCTCCCACAAGTGTGTACTCCGAAAGAGTGTTTAGTGCCGCCGCTCACCTTGTCAGCAATCGGCGTACGAGGTTACATCCAGAAAATGTGGAGAAGATGATGTTCATTAAAATGAATTATAATCAATTCCTCCGCGGAGACATTGACCAGCAGCAATTGCCTCCACAAAGTACACAGGGAGCTGAGATGGTGGATTCCAGTGGGGACGAATTGATAATCTGTGAGGAGGGGGATGTACACGGTGATATATCGGAGGGTGAAGATGAGGTGGACATCCTGCCTCTGTAGAGCCAGTTTCTGCAAGGAGAGATTAATTGCTTCTTTTTTGGGGGGGGTCCAAACCAACCCGTCATATCAGTCACAGTCGTGTGGCAGACCCTGTCACTGAAATGATGGGTTGGTTAAAGTGTGCATGTCCTGTTTTGTTTATACAACATAAGGGTGGGTGGGAGGGCCCAAGGACAATTCCATCTTGCACCTCTTTTTTCTTTTCTTTTTCTTTGCATCATGTGCTGATTGGGGAGGGTTTTTTGGAAGGGACATCCTGCGTGACACTGCAGTGCCACTCCTAGATGGGCCCGGTGTTTGTGTCGGCCACTAGGGTCGCTAATCTTACTCACACAGTCAGCTACCTCATTGCGCCTCTTTTTTTCTTTGCGTCATGTGCTGTTTGGGGAGGGTTTTTTGGAAGGGACATCCTGCGTGACACTGCAGTGCCACTCCTAGATGGGCCCGGTGTTTGTGTCGGCCACTAGGGTCGCTAATCTTACTCACACAGCTACCTCATTGCGCCTCTTTTTTTCTTTGCGTCATGTGCTGTTTGGGGAGGGTTTTTTGGAAGGGCCATCCTGCGTGACACTGCAGTGCCACTCCTAGATGGGCCCGGTGTTTGTGTCGGCCACTAGGGTCGCTAATCTTACTCACACAGCTACCTCATTGCGCCTCTTTTTTTCTTTGCGTCATGTGCTGTTTGGGGAGGGTTTTTTGGAAGGGACATCCTGCGTGACACTGCAGTGCCACTCCTAGATGGGCCCGGTGTTTGTGTCGGCCACTAGGGTCGCTTATCTTACTCACACAGCGACCTCGGTGCAAATTTTAGGACTAAAAATAATATTGTGAGGTGTGAGGTATTCAGAATAGACTGAAAATGAGTGTAAATTATGGTTTTTGAGGTTAATAATACTTTGGGATCAAAATGACCCCCAAATTCTATGATTTAAGCTGTTTTTTAGTGTTTTTTGAAAAAAACACCCGAATCCAAAACACACCCGAATCCGACAAAAAAAATTCGGTGAGGTTTTGCCAAAACGCGTTCGAACCCAAAACACGGCCGCGGAACCGAACCCAAAACCAAAACACAAAACCCGAAAAATTTCAGGCGCTCATCTCTACTTTCATCTAGCTTATTTCTTTGAGTTTCCTTGCAACTTAACTGAGGCCCTTTCCGCTCTACTTCAGTCATGAATACTGGAAAAAAAAATATTTAGATGATCTGCAATTGCCTTTTCTTCCTCCATCAAATTCTCACTCTCTATCTTAAGTCTTATTATTCCTCCAATTGATTTTCTCCTTTCACTTATATATTTAAAAAAAAGTTTGCGCCCCATATCTACTGACACCTCTTTGTCATTATTATTTTGAGTCTACTTATATTTTCTAAAGGCCATCTTTTTTGCTTTCACAATAGTTGATATCTCTTTTGTGAACCACACTGGCATCCTTTTCTTGGTGCTTTTCCCAACCTGTTTGATACAAAGATCTGTTGCTTTTAGAAATACACTTTTTAGTTTTTCCCACCTCTCCTGCACTCCTTTCAAGTTCCTCCAATCCACCAATTAATCACTTAAACATCTCCCCATTTTTGCAAAGTCAGCTTGTGAAAGGAGTTGGTCCCTGTCTTTACACTAAACACTACTGCTTTATGGTCACTGGGTCCTAGGTTCTCCGCCACATATATGTCTGATATCCTGTCACCATTTGTGAGTATTACATCTAATATTGTGTCTTTGCGAGGGTGCTCCTTCACCAATTGCCTGAGGGATGCTCCCTGTAAGGAATTTAGAAGCTTGCCACTTGTAGTTGAACTTGCAAAAGACCCCTCAAAATTTACATCAGGTAGATTAAAGTCTCCCATGATTATGACCTCTCCGTTTAAAGCATTTTTGTGATATCTAGCAATAGCTTCCTTTCCAATTCCTGCCCCTGGCCTGGCCTATAGATCACCCCATTGTGAATAGTGTTTTTCTCCCTCCTTTCTATGGTCACCCAAATGCCCTCAGTTTTTCTTTAATATTTTGTATTAAAGTAGCATTTATGCTTTTTTTCCCACATACATTGCTACCCCTCCACAGATTCTTCCCATTCTGTCCTTCCTAAATAAATTGTATCCTGGTATAGCAATGTCCCTATCATTTCTCTTATTGCACCATGAGACTGTAATAGCCACAATATACAAATCATACCTTTTTAGTATCTCAATTAGCTCTGGAATTTTGTCTCCTAAGCTCCTAGCACTTGCACACATAGCTTTAAAAATGTTGTTTGTGCAGGCGTGGCCACGGCAGCTAAGGAGTAAGGTGCGGATCTTGGGAGCTCCCCGAATACAGCCATCCTTTCACACATCCTGACCCCTCTGGTGTCCCTACCCGGGCTGAATACCTCCCTCACACTGCTGGGCACCGGCGGGCATCCTTTTCTGCGGTCTCCGGGACTCGTGGGACGGCGTCGGCTGACTTCCGGCCCTGCGGCCTGTGCCTCCTCCGGATCCCCGGCCTCAATTTCGGCGCCCTCGGCCGCGGGACGCCCGGAGCTCGGGCGGTGGGCTGCCGCTGCTGACAAGCACCCCGGGACGACTGGGAGGTGGAAGCTGCCTCTCCTATCCCTGACAGGCTGCGGCCCGGAGCCCCGATACCCGGAGGAGAAGAAGAAGCAGGTACTCCTAGGGAAGGGGAAGGGACACTGCGGCCATTTTGGGAGAAGTTATACAGACGGCCCCACTGCTCTGGGCTGACATCCACGCTTGGAAAGGCTGCATTCATCTGATGTGCCCTGTGAACTGTCTCTGCACACTGGGTCCTTACTGCATGCTGACCTCTCCTATTCTTACTCTCCTAATGACTATGCTAATATCCACCTGAGATTGGAGACAAAGTCAGCTATTTCCACTGCACAGCCCTTCCATTCTACCACACAGGAGTTGCATATAGATTGGAACTGACTACACTGCTGTACTGCACTAATATCCTACAGTGTACTGCACACCAATATCCTACTTTTGCCTCCCGGAATTTACTACAGGATATTCCCGTCCGTACTGTTACTTTTACACGAGCCTGTGCTACTTATCCATTGATACTCTGACCTACAGACCGGACACGGTTGGTGCCCGCCACTGATTATACGCAACCTTGCTGCAGCCGCCTTCTAATTACAATCCTATACTGTAGCCCTACTGTGGGGCGAGTGTGACTGCTCCTGTCCAACATGGTTAAGGGCGGCCAGAGTGCGGCCGCGGCCAAACTAGAAAGATTTACCAGACAACCCAATCTCAGGGTAACACCGGCTCCTTCTCATGGAGCCTCTCCAACACACTCGACCTCCCCTCCCGAGTCTGCGGTCAATTCCCCGGAGGCAGCGGAGGCGCCGTCTATTCAACAAGTGCTGGAGGCTATAGCTGGCAGTGAACAGCGTCTCTCCGATAAGATGGAGAAGGTGCAGTGCGATCTCTCCTTGCTCCGCCAAGATGTTCAACGTATCCGAGAGCGAGTGGGTGAGGCGGAGACACGGGTCTCCAATCTGGAAGATTTGTGTGGCCCCCTGAAGCAGTCCGTATCCACGGTGACCCAGCAGGTTTCCTCCCTTCAGACCAAGCTTCTGGACATGGAGGGACGGCTGCGCAGGAACAACGTCAGATTTGTAGGCCTGCCTGAAAAAGAAGAGGGTTCGCAGCCGGAGGACTTCCTCGAATCCTGGCTTAAGGAGATGTATGGCGCTGAGTCCTTTACGGCCCATTTCACGGTGGAGCGAGCACATAGGATACCATCTCGGCCGCTACCTCCTGGTGCCCCTCCTCGCACCTTCATCGCTAAATTCCTGCACTATAAGGACCGTGACTCGGTTCTCCGCTTGGGTCGCACGAAGGGCCCGTTGGTCCGCAATGGAGTCAAGGTATCGGCCTTCCCGGACTTTGCCGCAGACGTCCAGAAGGACCGAGACCAGTTTATGCCCATTAAACGGCGTCTGCGAGACCTCAACATTTCATACTCCATGCTGTTTCCCTCAAGGCTCCGGGTTGTGGCGGATGGGGAGACCAAGTTTTTTAATTCCCCTAGAGAGGCGGCCCAATGGTTGGACAGATTTGCGCCGGGTGCTCGGCAACTGGCTCCGGACTGATCTCCTGCGTTGAAGAGCCTGGGGCCTGGTCTACCGGAGGCAACGATCACAGTTCGGGGAGCCCCCCTCCTTTGCATTGGTGGCTCAAGACTTTTACGTCCAAGTGGTGTTGGTTAGAAAGGGTTAGAGGTTCAGTTGAGAATCTAGGCCTTCCTAGCGCTTGGTAGTTTGGGTTGATTGTTCGGGATATAAGTATGCCGGAGTTTGGAATGGTGTACGGGGAGGGAATGGTTAGTTGGGAAGCTGCTAGTTGCGCCTCCTTTTGCTGTTTTCGGTTTTCTTTCTTTAGTTTGTTATTTTTCTTATTTAAGTATTTTCTGAGGCAAGGATGTTTCATATTTCAGATGCAATGGCTTACAACGCGGGGCTCATATACGTCATGTGTTGCTGGTGTTAATAATGCTGATTCTCAAGATGTATTTTGGGGGAGGTCCATCCGGGAGGTACATAGAGCTTACATGGGATCATGATTAATCTAAAATTTCTGGCATGGAATGTTCGAGGTCTGAATAACAAAATCAAACGATCTTTGATTCTGAATATGATTAAGAAATATGACCCGGATATTGCATGCCTCAGTGAGACCCACTTGGAGGGACATAGGTTACTGTCCTTACGACGGGCCTGGGTGGGCTGGGCTTACCATGCCTCTCACTCCTCCTTTTCTAGGGGTGTCTCCGTCCTGATTAAAAAGACAGTGCAATTTGAGTTGTTATCGATTAAAACTGACCCGTATGGAAGATTTGTATTTATAGAGTGTAAGCTGAGCTCCCAGCCCTATTAAATTTTAGCGGTGTATGTCCCCCCTCCTTTCTCATATGCTGTGCTACAGCAAGCTGCTTCTTTCATAGCTCCTTCCCCTACCACCCCAGTGATTTGCTTGGGCGATTTTAATAACGTCCTGGATTTGTCTTTGGACCGATGGCACTCCCCACAGGCTGCGCTGGCGGGTGGTGGTCCTACCAAGTTTGCTGATTTTTTGAATAGTTTGCAGTGGGTAGATGTGTGGCGGCTTCGTCACCCTGCGGTCCGTCAGTTCTCCTGTTTTTCCAGCACTCATGGCTCCTTCTCCAGGATTGACCTGATGTTGGTGTCCCCCGCCCTCGTCCCTGGGATTACTGACGTCCACTACGAGGCTCGAGGGGTCTCTGACCACTCCCCTCTGTTGATGACTCTTGCTGTGGAAAGCCAGAGGGGGCACTCTTATTGGAAACTGCACCCCTCTTGGCTGACCCAGCTGGGGGACTGCGGTGATTTGGAGATTCAGTGGGAGGGTTACTTTAGCGACAATGTAGGGTCTGCCCCGGGTACAGTAGTCTGGGATTCATTCAAGGCGTTCTTGAGAGGTTCATATATTGGACGTATAGCGGCTCATAAAATGTCCTCTAGGGAGAGAGAACAGGCCCTTGAAAGGGACGCTAGGGACCTAGAGTCCCAATATTTGTCCGACGGCGCCCCCGCGACAAAGACACGCTGGCTGGTGGCTCAGTCGGCTTGGTTGGCCCACCTGTCTGATAAAAACTCTCGATCCCTCCTTTTTAAAGCTACTAATATTTATATGCAGGCTGATAGGACGGGGGCCTCCTGGCCCGTCTTATACATTACGATCGTCTTGGGACTACGATCACCCAAATGTCCGGTGCGGATGGCTCTTTTGTTGACACCACACCGGACATTGCGCTGTTATTCCGATCTTATTTCTCTGAGGTTTATAACTCACAATTGACATGCTCTACTTCAGATCTTTCATATTACTTGGGGGGTGTTCCGCTGCCCGCACTCTCCTCTGAAGCCGGTGAGCTGCTGGAGGCGCCTTTGACGCTCGAAGAGGTGACTGCGGCCATTGCTATGTCCCCTAATGGCAAGGCTCCGGGTTGTGACGGAATTCCCTCCGAGGTATACAAAAATCATGTTGATTTTTTTGGGCCCAGGCTTCATGCCCTATACTTAGATATATTTGCCAATAACGAACTCCCCCCCTCCATGTCAGAGGCAGTTATAATAGTGATCCCAAAGCCCGGTAAGGACCCTAGATCTCCAGACTCCTATAGGCCGATATCCCTGATTCCTACCGATGCTAAGATCCTGGCAAAGATATTGGCAGTACGGCTTAACACAGTGATCACCTCCCTCATTCACCCGGACCAGACTGGCTTCATGCCAGGAAAGTCCACGTCTATCAATTTACGTAGACTGTATACCATTTTACAACTCCCACATGACTCCCCTTCTGTCTCGGCTGTGGTCTCGTTAGACGCGGCCAAGGCCTTTGACAGCATTGAATGGGCTTATTTATGGGAGGTGATGGCTTGTATGGGCTTTGGACCCAATTTTATAAGATGGATTAAATTACTGTATCAACATCCGAGTGCCAGGATCTTGGTGAACGGTTATGTATCCCCCTCTTTTCAATTGACCCGTGGTACTAGACAGGGCTGCCCCCTGTCCCCAATGCTGTTTGCCTTGGCCATCGAGCCCCTGGCCTGCTTGATAAGATCGCACCCAGATATTGTGGGAATTTGTACAGGTTCACGTGAGGATAGAATAGCTCTTTATGCCGATGACATGTTGTTGTTTTTGCAGGATTACACCAAGTCAATGCCCATTCTGCTGCGTGTGATAGAGAACTTTGGAGATCATTCGGGTCTTAGAATTAACTGGCCTAAATCATACATTATGCCAGTCATAGGCCCCCCTCCTACTGTTTCCAAAATCCCCCTGCCATTATGTTGGACGGTACAATTTAAGTACCTCGGAATCCAAATAACTAACGACCCTTCTGATTTTGTCCCTCTGAATCTGGACCCGACCATGCAGTGGGTCACGGACAAATCCAAGACTTGGTGTAAGCTTCCACTGACGGTGTCTGGCAGGGTTAATCTCATTAAAATGATTATACTGCCCAAACTCTTATACATTATTCTCCAGTCCCCGGTATATATTTATCCAATATTCTTTAGGAAATTGAATAGCGTTCTGTCCTCACTGATATGGGCTAATAAACGACCTAGGATACAGCTAAATACCCTTACCAGACAGTGATCTGACGGCGGCCTGGCTCTGCCTAACTTTCAGATGTATTACTTCGCTGCTCAACTGACTCATATCACTGTATGGGCACAAAACTCTGGGGCTGACTCTTTGCATTGTGAGTTTATGCGTTGTTACTTTCCCCACCTCTCTCCTATGCAGGTGCTACTGAGTGGGAGCATAGCTAGGTTTCTTCCCCCTATCATTTTCCAGGCCTTAAAGATATGGCGGGCCCTGAGAGACCTCTTAAGGTACGATGGCCTGGACCCAGATACCCCCTTATGGTACTCTGACTGGCTCCCTGAATTGCATGCACTTGAGGGGCGGGAGGTATGGGCCCCTAGATCGGTGATTTTTATCTCTCAACTTTACCTAGATAATGTACTTAAATCCTTTCAACAACTGAGAGATGAGTTTGGCCTACCCAATTCTTACTTCTTCAGATATCTCCAGCTTCGTCACGCCCTCCAGTTCCAATTTGCTGAATCCCCCCCACGAATCCTCCCATTCCCCATCAAGACCTTTGTGGCTACTTTGGGTCGGGCTAAGATGGTCTCCCTTGCGTATGGATATCTTCTTACCAAGCTCCATACGGACCCTTTGACACGTCTCCGTGGAAAGTGGGAGGAGGATTTGGGTCTAATAACTGAGGAGGACTGGGTCCTTGCTCTGGAATACCCTGCCAAGGTTACCAAATCCCTCAGATATCAGCAGATTCAATTCTTCATTTTACACAGAACATATATGACTCCAGCTAGGCTAGCTACTTTTGGGACGGGCAGATCTGGCCTTTGTCCTAAGTGTGGGGGGGGCGGTGGGAACATTCTGGCATCTAGTGTGGGACTGCCCGAGGTTGAAGGTGTTCTGGTTGGGGGTCAGGTCAATTCTGGAGAGTACGGGTGTGCCTGGCGGACTGCTTACCCCACAATTCTGTATTTTGGGGATGGGATGCTCTACTTCTGTGTCTGTTTCAATGGGTCTCTGTGCTCTCAGTATATGTGCCTTGGCTAAGGTTTGCATTGCAAGGATGTGGATGGCCCCTAAAGCCCCGTTAATATCTGCACTTAAGACCTTAATTAACGACACAATAATTAAGGAAAGATACGTTTATATGAAACAAAACGCATCAGCCAAGTTTGAAAAGGTTTGGTCTCCTTGGCTGGACTCCCCCCATTCTCACCTGGTTCCCCAAATATAGTGGGCACTGAAGTGCTAACATATCAATAACTTACTATTACTGATGTATACTGAGATGTTTGGCGGTTGGGCCCTACGTGTTCGCGTGTTCGCCTGCTTATATGTATGACTAATGTGGTCCTGAATCGGATGGCTCCTTCTCACTCTGCTTCTGTTTTTTTTTTTTTTTTCTTTGTTTGTTATTTTTCTTACTGTTTAGTTTACGGGTGTAAATATAAAAGTTAATGGAGACTAATATAGTTGGCTACGGATTTTGCAGACCCTAATGGTCCGAACAATAGGAAATCCTTGTATATTCCCTCTTGAAATTGACCTGATATTTCATTGCTGTAAGCTTCGCTCAAAATGTGGCTCTGATTCAAGACAATTGGATGTATTGTTTGTGTTATGATGATGCTCTGCAATGTCTGTACCTTATTCTCCAGACTACTGAATAAAAATTACTTTATTAAAAAATAAAATAAGAATTTACTTACCGATAATTCTATTTCTCGTAGTCCGTAGTGGATGCTGGGACTCCGTCAGGACCATGGGGAATAGCGGCTCCGCAGGAGACAGGGCACAAAAGTAAAAGCTTTAGGATCAGGTGGTGTGCACTGGCTCCTCCCCCTATGACCCTCCTCCAAGCCTCAGTTAGGATACTGTGCCCGGACGAGCGTACACAATAAGGAAGGATTTTGAATCCCGGGTAAGACTCATACCAGCCACACCAATCACACTGTACAACCTGTGATCTGAACCCAGTTAACAGCATGATAACAGCGGAGCCTCTGAAAAGATGGCTCACAACAATAATAACCCGATTTTTGTAACAATACTATGTACAAGTATTGCAGACAATCCGCACTTGGGATGGGCGCCCAGCATCCACTACGGACTACGAGAAATAGAATTATCGGTAAGTAAATTCTTATTTTCTCTGACGTCCTAGTGGATGCTGGGACTCCGTCAGGACCATGGGGATTATACCAAAGCTCCCAAACGGGCGGGAGAGTGCGGATGACTCTGCAGCACCGAATGAGAGAACTCCAGGTCCTCCTCAGCCAGGGTATCAAATTTGTAGAATTTTGCAAACGTGTTTGCCCCTGACCAAGTAGCAGCTCGGCAAAGTTGTAAAGCCGAGACCCCTCGGGCAGCCGCCCAAGATGAGCCCACCTTCCTTTTGAAATGGGCATTAACATATTTTGGCTGTGGCAGACCTGCCACAGAATGTGCAAGCTGAATTGTACTACACATCCAACTAGCAATCGTCTGCTTAGAAGCAAGAGCACCCAGTTTGTTGGGTGCATACAGGATAACAGCAAGTCAGTTTTCCTGACTCCAGCCGTCCTGGAAACCTATATTTCCAGGGCCCTGACAACATCTAGCAACTTGGAGTCCTCCAAGTCCCTAGTAGCCGCAGGTACCACAATAAGCTGGTTCAGGCGAAACGCTGACACCACCTTAGGGAGAAACTGGGGACGAGTCCTCAGCTCTGCCCTGTCCGAATGGACAATCAGATATGGGCTTTTGTGAGACAAAGCCGCCAATTCTGACACTCGCCTGGCCGAAGCCAGGGCCAACAGCATGGTCACTTTTCATGTGAGATATTTCAAATCCACAGATTTGAGCGGTTTAAAATGTGATTTGAGGAATCCCAGAACTACGTTGAGATCCCACAGTGCCACTGGAGGCACAAAAGGGGGTTGTATATGCAGTACTCCCTTGACAAACTTCTGGACTTCAGGAACTGAAGCCAATTCTTTCTGGAAGAAAATCGACAGGGCCGAAATTTGAACCTTAATGGACCCCAATTTGAGGCCCATAGACACTCCTGTTTGCAAGAAATGCAGGAATCGACCGAGTTGAAATTTCTTCGTGGGGCCTTCCTGGCCTCCCACCACGCAACACATCCTCGCCACATGTGGTGATAATGTTGTGCGGTCAGCTCCTTCCTGGCTTTGACCAGGGTAGGAATGACCTCCTCCGGAATGCCTTTTTCCCCTGGGATCCGGCGTTCCACCGCCATGCCGTCAAACGCAGCCGCGGTAAGTCTTGGAACAGACACGGTACCTGCTGAAGCAAGTCCCCTCTTTGCGGCAGAGGCCATGAGTCCTCTGTGAGCATTTCTTGAAGTTCCGGGTACCAAGTCCTTCTTGGCCAATCCGGAGCCACGAGTATAGTTCTTACTCCTCTACGTCTTATAATTCTCAGTACCTTGGGTATGAGAAGCAGAGGAGTGAACACATACACCGACTGGTACACCCACGGTGTTACCAGAACGTCCACAGCTATTGCCTGAGGGTCTCTTGACCTGGCGCAATACCTGTCCAGTTTTTTGTTCAGGCGGGACGCCATCATGTCCACCTTTGGTCTTTCCCAACGGTTCACAATCATGTGGAAGACTTCCCGATGAAGTCCCCACTCTCCCGGGTGGAGGTCGTGCCTGCTGAGGAAGTCTGCTTCCTAGTTGTCCACTCCCGGAATGAACACTGCTGACAGTGCTATCACATGATTATCCGCCCAGCGAAGAATCCTTGCAGTTTCTGCCATTGCCCTCCTGCTTCTTGTGCCGCCCTGTCTGTTTACGTGGGCGACTGCCGTGATGTTGTCCCACTGGATCAATACCGGCTGACCTTGAAGCAGAAGTCTTGCTAAGCTTAGAGCATTGTAAATTGCCCTTAGCTCCAGTATATTTATGTGGAGAGAAGTCTCCAGACTTGATCACACTCCCTGGAAATTTTTTCCCTGTGTGACTGCTCCCCAGCCTCTCAGGCTGGCATC